>NC_042957.1:20812669-20892669 GCF_901001165.1 Salmo trutta
AGTCAGAGTGAGAGTTGACATTGTCACTTTTAATAGAAATACGTACAGGTGCTTTGCTGTAAATGTATCTTAGACAGAAGACGTGTGTGTGTGTGTGTGTGTGTGTGTGTGTGTGTGTGTGTGTGTGTGTGTGTGTGTGTGTGTGTGTGTGTGTGTGTGTGTGTGTGTGTGTGTGTGTGTGTGTGTGTGTGGCACATGGGGATGTGTGAAACTTACTCCTCAGCCTGCAGTTTCGCCACTTGCACAGCTGACTGGTAAGACACTTTGGGAGAGTGGTCACGTGTGCTAGCAAGGCAGAGGTCCTGAGTTTGAGCCTCAGAGTGAGTCGGATCAGGAGGAAGTGGTACTCGCTAAGCAAGCAGCGTGACATCCATTAAATGTGCGTGCGTGTGCACGTAGTATTCACTACCCATATCTTCTACTAAAATATTGTACATGATAAGTCTTGAGGGCTTGTGTTAAGGCTACACTATATTTGCTTACCAGATGTTGGTGAGGTTTTGTTATTGTTGTAGGAAAGGACAAGTTCCAGGAGAAATCCAATACCACTCTGGAGGTACAGTAAATGACCTACTTCTTATGGCTTGAATCCCGTTAGCGGGATCGATATGACGACAGCCAGTGAAAGTGCAGGGCGGCAAATTCAAAACAACAAAAATCTCATAATTAAAATTCCTCAAACATACAAGTATTATACACCATTTTAAAGCTTTACTTCTTGTTAATCCAATGTCACGGTCACTGTCCTCAAACTCCCTGTCGTAAATAAGCCAAGGAGCAGCGTGCCGGTAATTCGACATACTTTATTAAAGGAAAACTGTACCAAACAATAAACAGGTTAAACAGAAAGAACTGGGGCTTCTCAAAGGCAGCTGCACAAAAACAAGATCCCACAACTAAAAGGTGGAAAAAAGGGCTGCCTAAGTATGATTCCTAATCAGAGACAACGATAGACAGCTGCCTCTGATTAGGAACCATACTCGGCTCAACACAAAGAAATATAAACCATAGAATGCCCACCCCACACCCTGACCTAACAACCTAGAGAAATAAACCGTCTCTCTCAGGTCAGGGCGTGACATCCAGCCACAGTGTCTGTTTTCAAAAAGGCTTTACGGCGAAAGCAAACCATATGATTATGTTAGGTTAGCGCCTAAACACAAAACAAACACAGCCATTTTCCAGCCAAAGAGAGGAGTCACAAAAAGCGGAAATAGAGAGAAAATGAATCACTAACCTTTGATGATCTTCATCAGATGACACTCATAGGACTTCATGTTACACAATACATGTATGTTTCGTTCGATAAAGTTCATATTTATAACCAAAAATCTCAGTTTACATTGGCGCGTTATGTTCAGTAATGTTTTGCCTCCAAAACATCCGGTGATTTTGCAGAGAGCCACATCAATTTACAGAAATACTCATCATAAATGTTCATGAAAATACAAGTGTTATACATGGAACTTTAGTTAAACTTCTCCTTAATGAAACCGCTGTGTCAGAATACAAAAAAGCTTTACCGAAAAAGCAATAATCTGAGTACGGCGCTCAGACACAAAAACATGCCAAACAATATATCCGCCATGTTGGAGTCAACAATAGACAGAAATAGCATTATAAATATTCACTTACCTTTGATGATCTTCATCAGAATGCACACCCAGGAATCCCAGGTCCACAATAAATGTTTGTTTTGTTCGATAAAGTCCATCCTTTATGTCCATCCTTTATCATGGTAACCAAATTTCAACATAAACAAAGCTTGTATAAAATATGTTGAATTTGTACCTTTATAACAACATTATAAACACTATTAGAAGAAAAAAAACTATAGGCTGGCCAGCACCTCCTTCTGGAGAATGTATGTATCTATCTACAGCTACCCTTTGGTCTCCCATCCATGGGTTTTAACCAAGCCTAGCCATGATATTGGTCACTGACTATTACCAATGTGCTATTGTGACAATGATTGTTGAGAAATCTAAGTAGATTCACTGTTGCTATGGAAGTCCTTACAAAGGGTAGGTTTAACTGAGCAAATTAAATGTGATGATACTTTCTCACTCATCTATTATCAATGATGCTGTTAAGGCCTATATAGCAGTTACAAAGTCATCACCAGCTATTATTTCAATTCAACCCAGGATCCAACTAAAAATAGACAACACAGGGTTTCAGGCTCTGGTTGATTTCAAATGGAATGATATTAACACATAGGCCCAGGGTTTCAGGCTCTGGTTGATTTCAAATGGAATGATATTAACACATAGGCCCAGGGTTTCAGGCTCTGGTTGATTTCAAATGGAATGATATTAACACATAGGCCCAGGGTTTCAGGCTCTGGTTGATTTCAAATGGAATGATATTAACACATAGGCCCAGGGTTTCAGGCTCTGGTTGATTTCAAATGGAATCATATTAACACATAGGCCTAGGGTTTCAGGCTCTGGTCTATCCAACTCTACTAATAATATGCATATCTTAGTTTCTGGGAGTGAGTAGCAGGCAGTTTACTCTGGGCACGTCAGTCATCCAAGCTACTCAATACTGCCACCATCCATAAGAAGTTAACAAAAAATCTATTTCTTATTTGTTTCGGACCAGAGATACTTCAATGACATCGTATTCATTCTCTATGAACCACAACCAAATCTAGCATTATATGGACATAGACACATCTACTGTTTATATACGGGCGCAGCCAAAACACAACACAGATCCACACGCACACAATATTGGAGATGAAAAAACCTGAATAATCTATAATATCTAAATTAGGGCCCTAAAGAGGTGTGTAACATTACAGTAAGCATTCATCAGCCTTAAGCATTCATCAGCCTTAAGCATTCATCAGCCTTAAGCATTCATTAGCATAAGCTGGAAAACACCTGTTGCTTCCACTGTTTCCAAGGAATCATGTTACATGTTTTCGACATCATTCATCTCACAATTTTCCACCACTGAAATGTCCCAATTTCCTAATCAAGGAAGAGGAAAAAAACTGCAACCAAAACAAATGGTTATTGTTTTATTTAATACACTGCTGCTCTGTTTTTCATCTGGCCTTTACCACCTTAAGTAAATTGAATTCAGCACTGGCTGACATTTCCTTTTAGTTTTTTTTGTTGCTCTAGTCTTGGCTGGTTTTCATCCTATGAATATGATGAATATGAACATGAATATCAGATTGGTGTGTGAGAGCATTCATATGATTCATATGGGGTAGGAACTGACTTTATTTGGCCATGGTTGGGGCAGGAGCATCTGCTGTGAGACACACACACACGCTCTTGTTACAGCCCACTGACACGCTAATCTAATTCCGTTCATCCAAATGGCTGGCAGTCACAGCAAAAAAGGTTTCATTCTATTTGTGAAAACCCCCAGTCTTTATTTCTCTGCCTCACCCCATCCCTGGCCAGACGCTAGGTGACAGGGGTGGACGACCCTGTCTAGCCCCAGTGGAGCCAATCCATGGGAATCTCGTTAAGTTGTCAGATGGTCTACTTTTGGCCCTGAAATGGAGAACACCACTGGGTGACATTTGTCTCTAGCTTTTCCTAATATCTGTTAGAGATGTGAGAGATGCTGTCGTTGGTGAGAGTGACGTGTGCTCCGTCACAAGGTCTTTTGATTATCTCCACTCTAGTAGGCCTCTTACTGTGGGGCAGTGTGTGTGTGTGTGTGTGTGTGTGTGTGTGTGTGTGTGTGTGTGTGTGTGTGTGTGTGTGTGTGTGTGTGTGTGTGTGTGTGTGTGTGTGTGTGTGTGTGTGTGTGTGTGTGTGTGTGTGTGATAGGGTTAGGGTTGAGCCAGGATGTGGACATGAATCTAGGTTTAGGGTTAGAGTTAAGGCCAATCATATGGTTAGGATTACCAACAACATAGTGATCATCAACATGGAAATAACACAGTAACAACCCTAAATCCTAATTCTAAACCTAACCTTAGTCCTAACTCTAACCCATAGCCCTAAACCTAAGGCGATGTCCCCTAACCATAACCCTAGACTGGTAATAACCTGCTGTGTGTGTGTGTGTGTGTGTGTGTGTGTGTGTGTGTGTGTGTGTGTGTGTGTGTGTGTGTGTGTGTGTGTGTGTGTGTGTGTGTGTGTGTGTGTGTGTGTGTGTGTGTGTGTGTGTGTGTGTACGTGCATGGTGAACACACTCATGTTTATCCAATTTCCTGAGGAAACCTCCAGCACAGCACCATCAAACCTAATTATTTATTCATGAAATCTAATGGAAGCAATTCATCCACTCTCCCACATCTAATAAAATGGCTGCCGAGGATTTATATAGAAATAAATACGACCAGACGTAAACAGAAAAATATTTTCTTTAAGTGTATGGTAATGCCAGCGCTTCAGTAGATGATGAGGGACATTGAAGGGCTTAAACAGATGAAAAATGGCTTCAAACGGCTCAATAAAGGGAGTGGACAGAAGCAGAAGACATTTACCTTTGTTTTTGTTTGTGTCAGTTATCGACCGTCCACCCTGCGGTACATACTTAACTCTGAGGACAAAGCAGTGGCCTTTTCAACAGGAAATGACAGGTAAACAGTCATTCTGGAGGGTAGACATTTTGAGAGCATTATTATGTGTCCCTTTGTTGTGTTTGAAGGTACATTATCATATTAAATGGATCACATTGGTTTTCCTGATTTCGTGGTATCAAGTTGTTGTAGGCACTACCCACTGGGCACAAACTGGTTGATTCAATGTTATTCAACGTAATTTGTCAATGTATTGGGACGTGGAAAATACATGGAAAATGTACATTGGATTTGAGAAAAGTAATCAACGTCAACTGACATTTCAACCACAGGATTATGTCATCATGGTAACCAAATTTCAACATAAACAAAGCTTGTATAAAATATGTTGAATTTGTACCTTTATAACAACATTATAAACACTATTAGAAGAAAAAAAACTATAGGCTGGCCAGCACCTCCTTCTGGAGAATGTATGTATCTATCTACAGCTACCCTTTGGTCTCCCATCCATGGGTTTTAACCAAGCCTAGCCATGATATTGGTCACTGACTATTACCAATGTGCTATTGTGACAATGATTGTTGAGAAATCTAAGTAGATTCACTGTTGCTATGGAAGTCCTTACAAAGGGTAGGTTTAACTGAGCAAATTAAATGTGATGATACTTTCTCACTCATCTGTTATCAATGATGCTGTTAAGGCCTATATAGCAGTTACAAAGTCATCACCAGCTATTATTTCAATTCAACCCAGGATCCAACTAAAAATAGACAACACAGGGTTTCAGGCTCTGGTTGATTTCAAATGGAATGATATTAACACATAGGCCCAGGGTTTCAGGCTCTGGTTGATTTCAAATGGAATGATATTAACACATAGGCCCAGGGTTTCAGGCTCTGGTTGATTTCAAATGGAATCATATTAACACATAGGCCCAGGGTTTCAGGCTCTGGTTGATTTCAAATGGAATCATATTAACACATAGGCCCAGGGTTTCAGGCTCTGGTTGATTTCAAATGGAATGATATTAACACATAGGCCTAGGGTTTCAGGCTCTGGTTGATTTCAAATGGAATCATATTAACACATAGGCCTAGGGTTTCAGGCTCTGGTTGATTTCAAATGGAATCATATTTAGTGATATTGAATTGTGCTTGGTGATCAATTAATAATTGATATGTTGGATTAATGTCTCCATCTCAACCAAAAATCAAAGTAAAAGAATAGGACTAAATCAAAACAAACTTTATTGAAAGTCCATTTTAAGTATGATTTAACTTAATTTAGTCCTATTCTTTAACTTCCATTTTTGGTTGAGATGGAGACTTGAATCTAACATATCAATTATTAATTTGTAGACAAACTGGAATTAAAGCCCGACTAAATCAGTGGCACAGATGGAACTATTCAAGCAAAAGATATATCTCCTTTAAATGTTGATATTCGGTTGCATTGTCAACCAAGCACAATTCAATATTACTTTTGTAGTACAGTAAATAGCCTAAAGTTAAGGCGTTGTCAACCAAATACAATTCAATTTTACTTTTGTAATACAAGATAATGTAGCATTCGACCTTAAAATGAGTAACACATCCATGGCCACATTTTGAGGTTACTGTAACTTTAAATATCTTGTTATGTAATCATATCATGTTCAAGATAGCATGCATAGGTCGTCACATGTCTGTGGAGATCTTCACCAGTGCTGTAATAATCTGCGCAGAATCTCGAACGGCATTGATCACCTGCACCATGTCATTTTAATGGAATCTCAACTGCAATCCAGGTCATTTGGTTCTGCTATTAGAGCAGTGATAACACATTAATTGTTCAATAAATAAACAAAATATCTGACATTGTATTCCCATTTGAACTTTGCTGTGCTTTTAACCGGTTGAAAGCATAGTGATAACACAGTGGACATTCAACTAACTTTTGGCTGTATTTTTGACTGGGTGAATATAGCTTGTAATCTCATTGATCAACTCTCAACAAAATATTACCCAATTATCCACGTTGAAATGATGTGTTCTGTCCAGTGTGTAGGCACTAGGCACAACCATTTCTACATAGATCTAACGCTATCCTGCCTTCGCTTTGGGTCAAAAACAAAGACACTACATCAAATCAAATCAAATCAAATTTATTTATATAGCCCTTCGTATATCAGCTGAAATCTCAAAGTGCTGTACAGAAACCCAGCCTAAAACCCCAAACAGCAAGCAATGCATGTGAAAGAGGCACGGTGGCTAGGAAAAACTCCCTAGGAAAAACTCCCTAGAAAGGCCAAAAACCTAGGAAGAAACCTAGAGAGGAACCAGGCTATGAGGGGTGGCCAGTCCTCTTCTGGCTGTGCCGGGTGGATATTATAACAGAACATGGTCAAGATGTTAAAATGTTCATAAATGACCAGCATGGTCAAATAATAATAATCATTGTAGTTGTCGAGGGTGCAACAAGCACGTCCGGTGAACAGGTCAGGGTTCCGTAGCCGCAGGCAGAACAGTTGAAACTGGAGCAGCAGCATGGCCAGGTGGACTGGGGACAGCAAGGAGTCATCATGCCAGGTAGTCCCGAGGCATGGTCCTAGGGCTCAGGTCCTCCGAGAGAAAGAAAGAAAGAGAGAAAGAGAGAGAGAATTAGAGAGAGCATATTTAAATTCACACAGGACACCGGATAAGACAAGAGAATACTCCAGATGAAACAGACTGACCCTAGCCCCCCGGCACATAAACTACTGCAGCATAAATACTGGAGGCTGAGACAGGAGGGATCAGAAGACACTGTGGCCCCATCCGATGATACCCCCGGACAGGGCCAAACAGGCAGTATATAACCCCACCCACTTTGCCAAAGCACAGCCCCCACACCACTAGAGGGATGTCTACAACCACCAACTTACCGTCCGAAGACAAGGCCGAGTATAGCCCACAAAATCTCCGCCATGGCACAACCCAAGGGGGGGGGGCGCCAACCCAGACAGGAAGACCACGTCAGTGACTCAACCCACTCAAGTGACGCACCCCTCCCATGGACGGCATGGAAGAACACCAGTAAGTCAGTGACTCAGCCCCTGTAATAGGGTTAGAGGCAGAGAATCCCAGTGGAAAGAGGGGAACCGGCAAGGCAGAGACAGCAAGGGCGGTTCGTTGCTCCAGCCTTTCCGTTCACCTTCACACTCCTGGGCCAGACTACACTTAATCATAGGACCTACTGAAGAGATAAGTCTTCAGTAAAGACTTAAAGGTTGAGACTGAGTCTGCGTCTCTCACATGGGTAGGCAGACCATTCCATAAAAATGGAGCTCTATAGGAGAAAGCCCTACCTCCAGCCGTTTGCTTAGAAATTCTAGGGACAATTAGGAGGCCTGTGTCTTGTGACCGTAGCGTACGTGTAGGTATGTACGGCAGGACCAAATCGGAAAGATAGGTAGGAGCAAGCCCATGTAATGCTTTGTAGGTTAGCAGTAAAACCTTGAAATCAGCCCTTGCCTTAACAGGAAGCCAGTGTAGGGAGGCTAGCACTGGAGTAATATGATCAAATTTTTGGGTTCTAGTCAGGATTCTAGCAGTCGTATTTAGCACTAACTGAAGTTTGTTTACATGATGTAGCTAGCACACTATTGACCCACAATAAAACGGTATGCTTTAGTACATCAAGAGTAATGGCTTGAGAGATTAATTTGTACAGTCTGAAGAGCACTGTGGGATTCTACAGGGTTTGAGGAGGCCATAAAAACAGCATCTATCACTGGAATGTTAGAGGAGTCTGGGGGATTTGCGCTGTGAAGGCTAACATGAAACCATCAACCCCTGTTTAAAAGGCTGAGTTCAGAGCACAGTAATCTCACACACCGTGATCAACTTAACCATGCTATCAGAAGCAGGTGGCGGAGGATTGGAGGACATAGAGAAGATAAGCTTGCACTGCAGAATAAATATGAAGTCAAAGCATTGGAGCTCTGAGTCACAGATTGGTTGGAATAACAACTGGCTAAAACTGTCCTGTGTGTAATGTGCCTGTTTTAAAGAAATGCAGGGGTGCTGTCTCCCTAGGTTTGTCTGCCTTGGGCAAGATGGAGGATTGTTCTGAGGTCTCCGCCTGGCTGCCTGTTTTAGACAGTGACAGCCCATTACATGGTTTGCCAGCTGGGGTTAAAGACAGAAAATGTCCACGAAGTTTAGAGAAACAGTGCGTAGATTCCCACAAAACAGAGTGATTTGGAATTATTGTTTTAGAGACTGTAATACACTGTCAACAAATGTTGGATCTGAGGCTGTGCGGATAAAATCCTCATTATTGTGATGAAAGGGAAGACTAAGAGAGAGGAGGAGGGGAGAGAGAAACAAAATGACACAAAGCAATCAGTGTTTTGCGTAGCACGTAGTTTGGCGCTGATCCACCACAGTAAATTGGATTGTTAGGGTTATACCTCAGGGTTTCCAGAAAGCGCTCTCTTCCCTACAGACCTAACCTCATAGGTCCCATCTCATATGTTCTCCAAAATGCATCACTTGTTATATTAAAGTGATCCAAAACAAAAGGGGAGTCTGTAAGCGGTATCACCACAATAACTTTGAACTTCTGAACCCTCGGAATTTGGGTTTAAAAGGAATTGATTCGACACTGGCAGAAATTCTAAGCAATAATTTAGCAGACGCTCTCCATCATTTGTTTTGAATACACTGTATTGTTTAGTGGAGGCGTTTGTGAATTTGAATTACAATGATTCATGTGTCTGTGTCGTCATTTGAATAATAGAAAGCTGAGCAAACTGGGAGTACAAGAAAAGGCACGAGAAAAGTGAGAAATGGGAGAGATGTGGAGTGGTTTTTTTCTTCTTCCTTCTGTGTGTGGCTTGTGTGAAATTGTACTGGTGGTGCATTCAAGACGGCTCCATCTTTATGCATAATGTTCATGCTCTCTCCGTTTAACGGCTCTATTCAGGGTTGCCAGGTCAAGCTAAAATTCCTAATACAATGACAACTCAAAACCCACCCACAAGGCCAGGAAACTAGCCCAGCAAGAGAGGAGTTGCCACATGAAGTAGAGGTGTGTGAATACTTTCTGAAGACACCTTGACATTTTCCACATTTTGTTGTGTTACAGCCTGATTTTAAAATGGATTAAACTGACATAATGTCAATGTGGAATTATGTTTTTACACATTTTTACAAAATAATTCAAAACCTGAAATGTCTTGAGTCAATAAGTATTCAGACCCTTTGTTATGGCAAGTTCAGGAGTAAACATGTGCTTAACAAGTCACATAAAACTGTAAGTTGCATGGACTCACTGTGTCCAATTATAGTGTTTAACATGTTTTTGAATGACTACCTTAGCTCTGTACCCTACACATACAATTATCTGTAAGGTCCCTCAGTTGAGCTGTACATTTCAAACACAAAGAAGGGTAGATCTGTAAAAAAAGAAACACAGATACTGAAAATTCCTTTGAGCCTTGTGAAGTTATATATATATGTTTTTTACCTTTATTTAACTAGGCAAGTCAGTTAAGAACAAATTCTTATTTACAATGACGGCCTAGGAACAGTGGGTTAACTGCTTTGTTCAAGGGCAGAACGACAGATTTGTACCTTGCCAGCTCAGGGATTTGAACTTGGAACCTTTCGGTTACTAGTCCAACGCTCTAACCACTAGGCCACGCTGCCGCCCCATGACACTTTGGATGGTGTATCAATACACCCAGTCACTACAAAGATACAGGCTTCATTCCTAGCTCAGTAGCCAGCGAGGGAGGAAATAACTGTTTAAAAACATGTTTTCACTTTGTAATTATGGGGTAGTGTGTGTAGAGCGGTGAAAAACAACAACAATTTAATCAATTTTGAATTCAGGCTGTAACACAACAAAATGTGGAATAAGTCAAGGGGTATGAATACTTTCTGAAGGCACTTTAGCGAGCTAGTGCTGCTAGTTCATTGTTCCCACATCACTTGTCACAACAGGCGCACGTGCTGGCGCTGCTCTCCTCTCACTCACTCAGCAGCCTGCTGACTACAGCACTCTCTCAACACACAACAGCCTGCCTCACTGCCTGATAGTCAGCAGCAGCGAATAACACTGAAATTAATATTATTATTATTTTTCTTTGTATGTATGCCATGGTGACCGCAGTGCAATTTAGAAGTAGCCCAAAAACCTGCAACCAATAACATTTTCACAGACAACATTGTTTTCAAAGTAGCCCAATTTGCCAGAAAACAGCGAACATGGCAACCCTGACTCTATTCAATCTGTGAAGCTGAAGCGTTACAGATTCCGCAATATAAATGTAAAGGTAATTTCCAATTGAGCCAACATATGCACCATTTACCGTGAATGCAACCTCCACTAAAGTGGGAACATTTCCTTTAAAATTCAATCACGCTGTAAAGCTGAACTTCCGCAACGCAGATTGAACAGAGCCCTAAGTAAGTTTGCGTGTTCGTGAGGAATTGGGTCATGTTTCAGAATAGGCAGCATAGTTCATTCATTTAGAAACATTAGCACCCTAGGGGTTCTACACACTGAAGCACAGTGTTACCAAACTACCAGTTAAAGCCTTAGACCCAACATGTTCATCCTCTGTCTCCAAGAAACCTCTTAGGTGCTTATGTAATGCCTGAGACCAAGAATGCCCAACACACACACACACACACACACACACACACACACACACACACACACACACACACACACACACACACACACACACACACACACAGAGAGAGTGGTGTAAAGTACTTAAGTAAAAATACTTTAAAGTACTACTTAAGTCGTTTTTGGGGGTCTCTATACTTTACTTTACTATTTATATTTTTGACAACTTTTACTTCACTACATTCTTAAAGAAAATTCTGTACTTTTTACTCCATACATTTTTCCTGACACCCAAAAGTACTCGACGGGACCGTCACAGGACAGCCAAAAAGATCATCAAGGACATCAACCACCCGAGCCACTGCCTGTTCATCCCCTATCATCCAGAAGGCGAGGGCAGTACAGGTGCATCAAAGCTGGGACCAAGATACTGAAAAACAGCTTCTACCTCAAGTCCATCAGACTGTTAAATAGCCATCACTAGCAGGCCTCCACCCAGTACCCTGCCCTGAACTTAGTCACTGTTAGTAGCCGGCCTCCACCCAGTACCCTGAACTTTGTCACTGTTAGTAGCCGGCCTCCACCCAGTACCCTGCCCTGAACTTAGTCACTGTTAGTAGCCGGCCTCCACCCAGTACCCTGCCCTGAACATAGTCACTGTTAGTAGCCGGACTCCACCCAGTACCCTGAACTTAGTCACTGTTAGTAGCCGGCCTCCACCCAGTACCCTGCCCTGAACTTAGTCACTGTTAGTAGCCGGCCTCCACCCAGTACCCTGCCCTGAACTTAGTCACTGTTACCAGCCGGCCTCCACCCAGTACCCTGCCCTGAACTTAGTCACTGTTAGTAGCCGGCCTCCACCCAGTACCCTGCCCTGAACTTAGTCACTGTTAGTAGCCGGCCTCCACCCAGTACCCTGCCCTGAACTTAGTCACTGTTAGTAGCCGGCCTCCACCCAGTACCCTGCCCTGAACTTAGTCACTGTTACCAGCCGGCCTCCACCCAGTACCCTGCCCTGAACTTAGTCACTGTTAGTAGCCGGCCTCCACCCAGTACCCTGCCCTGAACTTAGTCACTGTTAGTAGCAGGCCTCCACCCAGTACCCTGCCCTGAACTTAGTCACTGTTAGTAGCCGGCCTCCACCCAGTACCCTGCCCTGAACTTAGTCACTGTTAGTAGCCGGCCTCCACCCAGTACCCTGCCCTGAACTTAGTCACTGTTAGTAGCCGGCCTCCACCCAGTACCCTGCCCTGAACTTAGTCACTGTTAGTAGCCGGCCTCCACCCAGTACCCTGCCCTGAACTTAGTCACTGTTAGTAGCAGGCCTCCACCCAGTACCCTGCCCTGAACATAGTCACTGTTAGTAGCCGGCTACCACACGGTTACTCAACCCTGCTCCTTAGAGGCTGCTGCCCTATGTACATAGACATGGAACACTGGTCACTTTAATAATGTTTACATACTGCTTTACTCATCTCATTTGTATATACTGTATTCTATTCAACTGTGTTTTAGTCAATGCCACTCCGACATTCCTGGTCCTAATATTTATGTATTTCTTAATTCCATTCTTTTACTTTTAGATGTGTATATTGTTGTGAATTGTTAGATACTACTGCGCTGTTGGAGCTACAGTAGGAACACAAGCATTTCGCTACACCCGCAATAACATCTGCTAAATATGTGTATGTGACCAATAGAATTTGATTTGATTTGGTAAGTCCTCCTCAGAGTTATCAGACTCCATAACATCCACGTTGTATTGTTTTTCCTCAGGAATAGTGTTCAATACACATAGTAGGTTGACTGGTACAATAAATGTGGCTCAATTCACAGTGGTTTCAGAATTTGACTTGATTTAACGTGTACATTGTTTTATGCTTAGCAGGACAGGAAAATGGTCCAATTCACGCACTAATCAAGAGAACATCTCTGGTCATCCCTACTGCCGCTGGTCTTGCAGACTCACTGACTCACAAAACACAAATAAAACAACTTTCTGCTCACTTGGTACAGAAATAAAAACAGCATTAATTCTAAATTACGGGAATATATAAATGGTGTGTGTTGATATGTGTGTAGAGCACCAGTCCCTGTCCTCTTGCTGTTGTAAACCCTAATGGACTGTTCAGATGGCTGTGCTCCAGTCAGTCTGTCCCTGTATGTGTCTCAGAGGCCTAGTCTATTGTTATTTCCCTCAGCTCTCAATGTTTAGGAGCTGCTCTGCCCAGAGAGGGACAATGAGAATACTGGTGGAGAGAATAGACCATGGCCAGAACACACTATCAGTACAGGACCAGTCAAAACATCCCATAATCATAAAACCTAAACCCTGTGTCCATAACGACCTGTTCCCTCTCCCTCTGCCATGTCATTGGCTGGATTACAATTAGGATTAGGATGGATCGGTTTAGCTGCTAGGCTGATTGAAATACAGTAAAAAAAAAAAGGCGTTTTCATTGATGTGCTGTCTTTTGTAAACAGTGGTTTATACAGTGTCAGATACGGATAATCCTACCAATTCAGGAGGATTACAGAGAATCAATAATGACCCAGTCTTTACATGAGCAGACAGAAAGTCATCAGGGATCTACCTTTCAGAGCAGAATTATTTAACTACACCTTTTGTTTAGACACACTAAGGCCTTTAAAATGCAACGTTAATACTGTGGTATTATGGTGTCACAAATAGAACATACTATTGTGTCATTAATTATGGGTCTTTGCATGTCAAAAAAAGATGTCAAATAAACTTGTTGGCCAATCAGGACCTGAATATGACTGCACGTCACACAATAGTGTAACACGTTCATAATGGTTTTACGTAGTTATCACACATTGTTTACACTATCACTCGTATTCCACATGTCACAACGATTCATCGATAGGCATGCTATGACGCTGGTAAAGTTTTGTATCGCGCACCTGCCGCTGTCGAATGAGCGCAGACACTTCCCCAAACTCTAGGACATTGCTGGTCCAAAAAAATCGAGCTAGCAAACAATGTTGTTCCCCAAAACTATAGCAAAACGACATAATCTGTTTCAGTAGCTATAGAAATCTTTCTAACTATCGAGCTTGTTGGTGTCATCTAAAATACCCCTAATCTATAAAACCGTTCTTATTTGATTAATGTTAGTCGGACCCCCCTACGTGAAGCTAGCCACTAGAGGGATTAGCCACAATAGTGGAATTTGAGAATGTGCCTTCAAAATAAAAGTATTTTATTGAAAGCGAATTAATTTGAATAGTGGACTCATGCCAAAATGGAATAGATCACGCTAAACGAGGTAGAAAAGTTGTTATATAAATTCAACAAACGACAATAACCTGTTAATTTGACAACAATCTGGTGAAATCACACTGTCAATGTATTAGACTTTAGAATTGCATTGAGGGCATACATATTTGGGGGCATTGCATTGGGGGCATTGACTAAAACACAGCTGAATAGAATACAGTATACACATATGAGATGAGTAAAGCAGTATGTAAACATTATTAAAGTGACCAGTGATTCCATGTCTATGTACAGCCTCTAAGGTGCAGGGTTGAGTAACCTTGTGTTAGCCGGCTACTAACAGTGACTAAGTTCAGGGCAGGGTACTGGGTAGAGGCCGGCTACTAACAGTGACTAAGTTCAGGGCAGGGTACTGGGTGGAGGCCAGCTAGTGATGGCTATTTAACAGTCTGTTGGACTTGAGATAGAAGCTGTTTTTCAGTATCTTGGTCCCAGCTTTGATGCGCCTGTACTGACCTCATCTTCGGGATGATAACGGGGTGAACAGGCTGTGGATCGGGTGGTTGATGTCCTTGATGATCTGTTTGGCTTTCCTGTGACATCGGGTGCTGTAGGTGTCCTTGAGGGCAGACAGTGTGCCCCCGGGGATGCGTTGGGCAGACCGTACCACCCTCTGGAGAGCCCTGCGGTTGCAGGCGGTGCAGTTGCGGTGATACAACCCGACAGGATGCTCTCAAATGTGCATCTGTAAAAGTTTCTGAGAGTTTTGGGAGCATAGCCAAATTTCTTCAGCCTCCGGAGGTTGAAGAGGCGCTGTTGCAGCTTCTTCACCACACTGTCTGTGTGGTTGGACCATTTCAGATCGTCAGTGATATGTACTCTGAGGAAGCATTCCACCTTCTCCACTGTGGTCCCGTCAATGTGGATAGGGGCGTGCTCCCTCTGCCTTTTCCTGAAGTCCACGATCAGCTCCTTCGTTTTGTTGACGTTGAGGGAGAGGTTATTTTCCTGGCACCACTCCGCCAGGGCCGTCACCTCCTCCTTGTAGGCTGTCTCGTCATTGTTGGTAATCAGGCCTACTACTGTTGTGTCGTCTGCAAAGTTGATGATTGAGTTGGAGGCGTGCATGGCTACGCAGTCATGGGTGAATAGGGAGTACAGGAGGGGGCTGAGCACGCACCCTTGTGGGACCCGTGTTGAGGATCAGCGACGTGGAGGTGTTGTTTCCTACCTTCACCGCCTGGGGGCGGCCCATCAGGAAGTCCAAGACCCAGTTGCACACGGTAGGGTTCAGACCCTGGGCCCCGAGCTTAATGATGAGCTTGAAAGGGTACTATGGTTCCCACAGTTCCCATAAAAGCTACAATGCTAATATTTACATAAACTCTTCGCAGTTATATTCTGTGGGTGTCAACAAGTAGCCTGATACCCAATTTCATTGCTCTACATTCCAACACTTCAAACTTGTTCAACATTATTTAGTCTAAATATGTCATGATTCGAGCAATTGTAACCTTCTGCGTCACATTCAAATGGGGACTTTTATTTTGAAGTCAAACCGCAAATTGCACTAGTGTGGCTAATCCTTATTGTGGCTAGCTTCACAACATGTCCTGTCAAGCCTCACTAGCTATATTAAGCTTGCTGGCTGTTTATATCGTTAGCTTTGGGCTACAGGGTTAAGTAGCTGGCTAGCTAGTTATTTTCATGAACTGAAGTTCGATTTCAATAGGAGAAAAACAAGTGGCTACCTAGCTAATACTTACTCACATGGATTCCTAAATCATTGCTAGGAATATTGAAAATGTTGTTTTCAGGCTGGTTGCATTGGTGCTAGCTAGGTACCAAGCTAAAGCTAGTTAGCTACCCCAGAAGTTGCTAATAACAGCTGTATCTGCGCTTGGCTTGCACATGCAAATACAGCACACACAACATTCTATAATAGAATTGTGTTATTTGACGTGTCATATAGTTTTATTTGACGCGTATCTTTTTTGACACGCAAAGACCCAAAGGGCATTCCATAATTAATGGCAGAAAAATTATTAAATGAAGGTCACAAAAATAATTCATTTAAGTATGATGTCACAAAAGCAAGATTCCATTATCGGATAGATGTGACAAAATGATGAATTGTTCGATGCAGTGTTGATGTGATACACAGAAAACACCACTGTCACAATGACATTACTAGTGGAATATCTCGTACTATAACTTGATTGATGTCACAAAGTGTAGAATTTACTGACATAAGTACAGATATATCTTTGGACATAATGATGTCACCTTTATTGAAAAAAAAGTATTGATTTCTCACATACTGTATTACTGTACCTCAAATCTCTTCTGTGTCCGTGTCTAAACAACTGCAGTATTTTCTACAAAACTGAATTACTTTTCAGTGCAGCTCAGATAACTCACGTATTACAAAGCCACACCAGATCAAACTTCTCATTGGAGAATCCACTTTCCAACTCCCTCTTTCCCCACTCACGCCATGCCAACACAACATCTAAAGCAGTGGTTCCCAAACCTTTTTTTTAAAAGGAACTCAGTCCAGCTTTCAACTTACTTTCAACTGTAGGCCGTCATTGTAAATAAGAGTTTGTTCTTAACTGACTTGCCTAGTTAAATAAAGGTTAAATACAAAATGTAAAAATGAAATACTCTTGAAAGTTGTAATAGGGTAGTGCATCATCAGTTTTCCTCGTCATGTCAGTCATTACATACCTTAGAGAGCTATTTGTAAATGTCCAGATCAACTATCCCATGTCAGCTAACATTTTTTAGCTAGGATCTTTTGCCAAATATATATTGTGGTAATGTTTGAGTCACTCAAATATCACATGAATACACATTAGACATGGCAAAATGTATAGAATTGCAAGAAAATTTGCTTTAAAACAGCAAAATTCTGTGCACCCCATGACAAATGTGTAGAATTGCAGGTGTGTTCCCCATTCCCCAATTCTGCAAGGGGGGCCTGAGTGAAAAGTTTGGTAACCCCTGATCTAAAGGTAGTGCAAGCCATTGATCAAACTCAACCTTCTGATTGTGTTCCTCTGCAATTGTAATCACAGTGAACGATGTGGCTGTTTACTTAGACAAATAAAAAGAGAGTGCCTTTCAACATCAGTGGCTACTTTTTATGTTCTGGGCAGAGGAGGAGGAGTGTGTTTCATTGCTGTAAGGAGAGGAAGACATACGTCTTCAAAGTGCACAAAGAGAGAGAGAAGTTAATGTTGTGGATTGATACGGACCATTAGGATATTGCTCGCATGCTTCCCAATCAGACTCTCAGCTTCCTAACTCAGCAGCAGCCATTTACCGTATGGTTGGAGAGAGAGAGCGAGAAAAAGGCACAAAGGAACTATGGTAATCAGGATGCCTTAGAAATTAGTCTCACACACACACACACACTCCCTCTCTGAGGTCATTGTTAAAGAGAATAAGCGGAGTCATCTACAGAATGATCACTCGGCTGCTGTGTGTATGCTCATTTGGAAGCAATACACCTTATGCTCCTTTTATGTGTTTGTTGCTATTTCCTGGAAGTAAATGTGTGTTCACTTTGACGAGTTCACCTCAATTAGACCTTCTGTACTCATGGTGCTTGTTAATTTAGACATGGAATGATGAATTCATTAGTTGCGTTTCATTTCACACTTTGATGTTACAATTTAACCTCCTGGTAATCATATTCAATTTGATGTAAAATCAAAGTTTACAAAGTCAGTATACACAGTCTGACCTTTTGGTATTGAACTGTAGATTAACCTTTACCAAAATTCTGTTTGCATCATTACTCAATGAAATTCTGATTAACTGAATCATGTTTCATATTAGGTTTCTCAAGAAATCCTGAACTTCAGTGAACATTTGCAGACCAATGGCTGATGTACAAAATGTGTAAGACCAGGAGTTTGTCTTTGGGGCGCCAAGTAGCCTAGTGGTTAGAGTGTTGGGCCAGTAACCAAAAGTTTGCTGGTTCGAATCCCTGAGCTGACAATGTAAAAATCTGTCGTTCTGCCCCTGAACAAGGCAGTTAACTCACTGTTCCCCAGTAGGCTGTCATTGTAAATAAGAATTTGTTCTTAACTGACTTGCCTAGTTAAATCAATAATTGGCCATGTGATATCACCAGGAATAACTCTGGGCCTTAGTTGCGGACTATAGGTTTTTAAAGGGGCAATCTGCAGTTGCTTCATCCATTTTCTGATATAAATTAATGATATGTGCCCATTGATTCTTAAAGAATATAACTTATACATGCCCCATGAGCTTAGTTAAACTGTCATACCCCATCAGAAACCAAACATAAGCTCCAATATATGTAAACAAAGTAAATGTAAACAAACACTAACACTGATATCATGGATGGTCAGTCCTTGTATCCATAGCTCTGTTTATGAATTTGAGAGTGGTTACATTTCTCTAGCTCCATCCCTCAGCTTTTTACCAAAACAGGCAGGGAGTACACTTTGTTATTCTTTCAACTGTAGATTGACCCTTTAAGCTACGGCATGGCTAGATTATAATGAGTTTATAATGGGTTTGTTTTTTACTCACGGTTCTAAAAATATGGGACCTACAATCCTACAATGTTATATGTTAAATGGTTTGTCACCGTAGGGGCGCAGTATCAAACAGGACGTGTTGAATATTCTGGTCGATTCCAGGTCCCAAGCTGTTCCCTCTCCTTATTCCCTGAGCATGAGCCGCAATTCTCACAAGCAGATGTGTTTTTAACAGTTAATCCCAAGGTTGGAGTCATCATATCTTGGAGAAGTAGGCAGCACGCACGCGCACACGCACACACGCACGCATGCCCGCACGCGCACACGCACACACACACACACTGCAGCACTCATTAAATATCTGGCAGTATAGAGGGTATTGTTATATGTAGTCATGTGCTGCTCCACTTTAGCGCGTCCCGAGTCAGCAGAAATCAGAGTGCTCACAACAGATAGGAGGAGAAAAGAGCCGCTCTAGAAGCCCGACTATCGCCTCCACACACTGTGTTCACACTGAGGATTTAGGGACAGAGAAGTGTCATATCTATTTTTCATGTGAATCGATAACCTGGTTTACCTCTGATGATTCTAACTCCAGCCAGTTTGCATATATTCTCATTAAAGCCATTCAGGTGGAATGGAATTGCTTAGAGAAGTGAAGTAATAAGGAGTGGGCTCGACTGAATGAATTCAAACTCGATAGGTTTCACTTCCCTCTCAACACATGCTGACTGGAGTGGGGTGGAGTGGAGTGGGGTGGACTGGAGTGGGGTGGAGTGGGGTGCAGTGGAAGTGGGGCAGCAGTGTTCCTGGCAACTGCTGTAACTATGAATAATGGAACAGCAGGAGACACAGTCAATATGGGAAACTTAACGCTAACTTAGAGATTTCTTTTTTATTTCAGGTTCCCACCACACCCTCTTCCCCCTCTCCTCTCCCTCCTTCTTTGAATGAGAATGAAATGAATGGGAGATTGATATCAACAGAAGATGAAGAGAATTGCTGCTCTCAGGGAGTGTTAGGAGAGTGTAAGAAGAAACAACACTAGAAGAGAGATTACAGTCGTTTATGAGAGCCATACACTGTGATACTATGATATAGGCCATCAGCCTTGTTACTAAACACTGGGATATAGGCAGGGAGTAAAGGAGGGAGAGAGAGACATGGACTGTAATGCTGAAAGAAGGGGAAAGAGAAGGAGAGAATGTTTTACAAATATAAATAATGGGGGAGAGAGAGAGAGAGAGAACAGCAGTAGTGCCATCAGGATCAAGAGTTACAGTAGACGGATGGATTAATGAATATGTGACAGTCAGAGCAGGCAGAATGCCTGGAGGAATAAATTAGCAGACTGGGAAACAATTATGGTGATGCAGAGCTATTTACTATATGGGGACAATTGTTCCAGACTATTTTTCAAATGCAAGAGGAAGGTTTCTCTTAACACTAGAAGAACCGAGTGAGTAGTTTTGACTCAATATAAATTTAAAATCAAATATCTCTGCCATTTTTAAAGTCATGTCCCCCTCCGTCCTTGACTTTTCTTAGTACGTTTATTCAACCGAAGATTATTGTCAGAATTTAAATATCTCAAACAGAATTTGTGTCATAAGCAGTTTTAAGAAGACATGTCATGTTTTCACCTAGAATGCCGAAAAGTAACTTTTTCAAATCTTTATACAGAGTCACATACAGCTAAGATATTTAGATGTCTATATACTGTAGAATCAAAAAGAGCAGATCTTCCAAGGATAATCATTGTTCCATGTGCTCCACACGTGAGATCGCGGCGACAGATTGCCTACAGTAACATAAACGAATGAAAATGCTATTGTGTTCTTTAAAATAATATTTTTTTTGTGTTCTGATGTTACCCGAGCCGTCATAAACACAACCAAAGGATTATTCTTCCGATAGCATTTATGAAATGTATTTATTAGACTGTTAGAATGTTTAAGTCAAAATGACTGCTCATTGGCTTAAAGCGGGGTCCCTCGAGGCCCGGCTTTTCCAGTGTTAAGTCCGTTTTTCAAAGAAATTGTATGATTGCACTATTCAGTCCTAACACAAAAAAGACTGATTCAGATAGGCTTTTAGGCAGTCAGTGGGGGTGCCACTTCTCTCTCTTTCTCTCTCTTCTTCAAAGCTTGATTATTTCCTTTTCTCTGCTCCCCCCCCCCCCCCTAGTTCTTACCATTCCCTCCACACTTTCCTCTGGCTTTCTTTCTTGTCATCCATCATTTCTTCCACTCAGCCATTTCCCCTGCTTGCTTACCTCTCTTCCATTCTATTCCACACTCAGCCATTTCCCCTGCTTGCTTACCTCTCTTCCATTCTATTCCACTCAGCCATTTCCCCTGCTTGCTTACCTCTCTTCCATTCTATTCCACTCAGCCATTTCCCCTGCTTGCTTACCTCTCTTCCATTCTATTCCACACTCAGCCATTTCCCCTGCTTGCTTACCTCTCTTCCATTCTATTCCACACTCAGCCATTTCCCCTGCTTGCTTACCTCTCTTCCATTCTATTCCACTCAGCCATTTCCCCTGCTTGCTTACCTCTCTTCCATTCTATTCCACACTCAGCCATTTCCCCTGCTTGCTTACCTCTCTTCCATTCTATTCCACACTCAGCCATTTCCCCTGCTTGCTTACCTCTCTTCCATTCTATTCCACTCAGCCATTTCCCCTGCTTGCTTACCTCTCTTCCATTCTATTCCACTCAGCCATTTCCCCTGCTTGCTTACCTCTCTTCCATTCTATTCCACTCAGCCATTTCCCCTGCTTGCTTACCTCTCTTCCATTCTATTCCACACTCAGCCATTTCCCCTGCTTGCTTACCTCTCTTCCATTCTATTCCACTCAGCCATTTCCCCTGCTTGCTTACCTCTCTTCCATTCTATTCCACTCAGCCATTTCCCCTGCTTGCTTACCTCTCTTCCATTCTATTCCACACTCAGCCATTTCCCCTGCTTGCTTACCTCTCTTCCATTCTATTCCACACTCAGCCATTTCCCCTGCTTGCTTACCTCTCTTCCATTCTATTCCACACTCAGCCATTTCCCCTGCTTGCTTACCTCTCTTCCATTCTATTCCACACTCAGCCATTTCCCCTGCTTGCTTACCTCTCTTCCATTCTATTCCACACTCAGCCATTTCCCCTGCTTGCTTACCTCTCTTCCATTCTATTCCACACTCAGCCATTTCCCCTGCTTGCTTACCTCTCTTCCATTCTATTCCACACTCAGCCATTTCCCCTGCTTGCTTACCTCTCTTCCATTCTATTCCACTCTCAGCCATTTCCCCTGCTTGCTTACCTCTCTTCCATTCTATTCCACACTCAGCCATTTCCCCTGCTTGCTTACCTCTCTTCCATTCTATTCCACACTCAGCCATTTCCCCTGCTTGCTTACCTCTCTTCCATTCTATTCCACTCTCAGCCATTTCCCCTGCTTGCTTACCTCTCTTCCATTCTATTCCACACTCAGCCATTTCCCCTGCTTGCTTACCTCTCTTCCATTCTATTCCACACTCAGCCATTTCCCCTGCTTGCTTACCTCTCTTCCATTCTATTCCACACTGAGCCATTGCGATCTCTGTTACACACAAGGCAAACCTTTCTATGAGCCTTTGCAACAAGCCAGAGTACCAATTCCCATTTCTCAAAGTTTAGAACCATGTTCATCCAACAAAAAGCTCAAATACCCTGTCAGTGTCACAGCACACTGGGCACAGATGTCAGTTCAACATCTAGGTTTGATTTACATTTGGTTGAGTTGTCAACTAAAATTACACCATGTCATTTAGGTTAAAAGTTGGGTGAAAAAAAATACAAAATGCCCTAACGTTAATGACTTTTTGCAAATCCAATCAATTTTCCACGTTGATTCAATGTCATCACATAGATTTTTTTGGTTGAAATGACGTGGGAGTTGTCCTCCCTCGTCACATGTAGTAGTTCACATAGAAACAAACTCCAATCTGTCCTGGCTCAACCGTGTCTGAATGTGCTCTGACTGTCCATGCTAAATCAGCTCTATCGGCCCCTCTGACACTGTGAGGTGACAACTCAACAGAGAGAGAGAGACAGCGGGTAAACAAGTATTTCCCGTGACTGTGCCTCAAAACCAAATGTTTACCTGGCCCACCACTCCACCCTGGACTTGAACAGCCTTTATGACCAGGTCCACCTATACAAGGCAGCAGTGCCCAGCTGTCAGAGCAGCTCACAGATCATTGCACCTGTACATAGCCCATCTGTAAATAGCCCATCCAACCTCCTCATCCCCATACTGTATTTATTTATTTACTTTGCTCCTTTGCACCCCAGTATCTCTACTTGCACATTCATCTTCTGCACATCTATTACTCCAGTGTTTAATTGCTATATCGTAATTACCTCGCCACTATGGCCTATTTATTGCCTTACCTCCCTTATCTTACCTCATTTGCACACACTGTATAGACTTATTTTTCTACTCTATTATTGACTGTATGTTGGTTTTACTCCATGTGTAACTCTGTGTTGTTGTATGCGTCAAACTGCTTTGCTTTATCTTGGCCTGGTCGCAGTTATAAATGAGAACTTGTTGTAAAGGGGAGAAAATAAAGGTGAAATATATATATATATTTTAAAGGCAGCAATTGGGCCCAATTTGGACATTTTCACTTAGGGGTGTGCTCACTTTTGTTGCCAGCGGTTTAGACATTAATGGCTGTGTGTTGAGTTATTTTGAGGGGACAGCAAATTTACACTGTTATACAAGCTGTACACTCACTACTTTACATTGTAGCAAAGTGTCATTTCTTCAGTGTTGTCACATGAAAAGATATATTCATATTTACAAAAATGTGAGGGGTGTACTCCCTTTTGTGAGATACTGTACATAATATGACATTTGCAATGTCTTTATTCTTTTGGAATTTCTGTGAGTGTAATGTTTACTGTTCATTTTTATTGTTTATTTCATGTTTGTTTATTATCTACTTCACTTGCTTTGGCAATGTTAACATATGTTTCCCATGCCAATAAAGCCCCTTAAATTGAATTGAATTGAGAGAGAGTCTTTCATTCATACACCCACAGGGCCAACATAGCTAAATTGGTGTGTGGTTAAATACATCTGCCTTAGAAGACAGCAGCAGGCCTTCTGCTAACATTAATAGTATGTATTATGCAGATGAACTTGTTAGGGAATGTAGTCGTTTTGTATTCTATCTTTTTAGATTTGCTTTGTTTTGCCAACATGACCACAGAGACTAAACACAAGACAGCCACTTCTAACAAAACTTGTTCAAAGTTTGAATAATTATTCTCAGAACTTAATAGAAAGTGTTGCCATCAATCATATGTAAGCTATCAATAATGTTATTGTTCATTGAACCATAAGGGTAATTATGAATTACTTGCCTGAATCATTTTCTATTTTACAAAATAGAACAAGACATGTCAGTCTTTAAGTTTGGATCTCCAGGCCCAGTTCACCCTGTGCAGGCTGGAAAGACAGAAGGGTAAAAAGTGGAATAAACAGAAAGTAAATAATAGCCTGTTGTTTATTGCTGTGATTTGCTCATGCTAGCGATGTGGCAGGGCTCTTAGCACCGTGAATGCCGATGATCAGACCGTAGCTAATGACCCATACTGTAATGGCACTACAGGGATATTGACTGATCCCACCACCTCTCCCAAATACCTCCACCCCGACACACTGATTTCTATTTGTCTCCCCCCATTAGGTCCAGGCCTGTGCTGGGCGGTAGGGAAAGAGCCGTGACAGAAGAGAAGAGGAGTAGAACCAGAACTAAACAGTGTTAGAAACCTCTATCGATCTGTCATGGCTGCAGGGAAGGTGTGAAGAGAAAGACGGATTGACACACACACACAAAGGGGCAATGCAATCATGTTGTAAAAGATGGATAATAAATGTGTGGATGTTGCTTGCGCTAATTGCTCGGTAGAGTGTGAATCTGAGGGCACAGTAGAGAGAGGAGAGAGAGAGAGGAGGTGAAATGGATAGAGAGAGTGTGAATCTGAGGGCACAGTAGAGAGAGGAGAGAGAGAGAGGAGGTGAAATGGATAGAGCATCGAGGAAAAACACGTTAAGGAGAAAAAGCACGAGAGGTGTGGAGAGAGAGAACATTAATTAAGAGAGAAAGGAGAAAGATGTACTAGAAATGAAAATGAGTGAATGAGAGGAGGGAGAGATGAGCAGATGAGTGCGATTTATGTTAAAGCAGCAGCGTGCTGGCTGTGTCTGCCTGGTACTCTCAGCCAGCACTCTGTCATATTAGTGAGAGTGTTAATGAAGTGCATTAGACAGCCGTGATATATGTGAAGAAAGGGAGGTGTAGTGCCCTCTCCTCTCCTCCCCTTTCCATATCTCAGCCTCCCTCCCTTTACTTAAGGCCTTTAGCTAAACATGCTGACTATAGGACAAACTGTGGGTAGCAGCCAGCCAGGCAGCCAGGCAGCCAGGCAGCCAGGCAGCCAGGCAGCCTCATCCTCAGGGCAGTGTTGACCCCAGATCCATTAACAGCACTTTCTCATACAGTACAGTAAGAGGGAGAGGCAAAGATTCAGCTAATGCCACCGCTGCTCTATAGTCAACAGATTTTAGATACAGTATGTACCATCCCTTTGCAAAGTGTTAATATGGAACTTCACATTAAGATACTTAGCCACTTAAGGTGATTAAGGGACTTTAAAGTTTCCCCGTCTCCACGTCTCTCTCACTCTTACACTGTTTTTTTAGTCTCACTCGCCTTCCTTATGTAACCCACTCCCTCCCTCTCTCCTCCATCCTGCAGGTTTTCGGCCCACACCAGCATCGTCATGGCCGGCCAGCCTCTCTCCCCGTCTCTCTCTGCATCTGTTCCCTGTCCCTCCTCCGTGCCAGGAGGCATATCCTTGCCCGTCCACCACCACTGCCACCAGACACACCGTTGCCAGGCATCTGCTCAAAGGAGATGGGCAGAGAGGGGTCCCACGTGCCAGCCACACCACGCAGGGTCCAAAAAACGACCCATATCCCCCCCGTCCTGTCCCCTGTGCTGGATCCATAATGACGACCGGCCACTTCACAGCAAGCCCGTGGGAGGACAGCTGAGGGAGTTGAGGTAAAAGCTGAGAGGATTGTTGTTGTGCTGTTGTTTTACTCAGTAAAAAAGACAATTAGTACAAACAGATTGTGATACACGAGGGAAGAGAATAAGGAATTAAATTTGACTTTTATTGTTTGGATGCCCAGTAGAGCTTCTTATTGAGCGACTGAGATGATGATGTAGGCTGATGATTGATCTAACTGCCAAGCTGATTTTATGCTACACCATGACAGATTAAAGTACAAGCAGCACTACAATCCACTGGAACTACCAGTTAGAGGATTATGACTGGTCCAGGCTTACTGCAATGCTACACTGTTGTTCTATGTGAGCATGAGGTATTCATCCTTGGACGTCAGTATCACAACTCAGGATATGACCCAGATGCAGACACAGGAGGCAGATGGTTCAGTTCTCCGAATATTTATTATGAAAAAGGGGCAGGCAAAAGGACAGGTCGAGGGCAGGCAGAGGTTCGTAGTTCAAGGCAGAGTAAAAAATGGACAGACCAGCAGGCAGGCTCAGGGTCAGTGCAGGCAGAAAGGTCGTAACCGGGAAGACTAGAAAACAAGAACTAGAGATAAGGTAACACCACAAACACGCTGGGACGACTTGACAAGACGAACTGGCAACAAACAAACAGAAAACGCAGGTATAAATACACAGGGCATCATGGGGAAAATAGGAGACGCCCGGTGTGGGGTGGAGACAAGCACAAGACAGGTGAAACAGATCAGGGTCATAGCTAGTTTAGCCTTGGCAGAAAGGTCAAAGCATGTTTCCAAGACTGACATTGAACATTTTGGCACTTTAGTTTCAGATTGGATGGTAAGATGTTTTTGGTGACCTTTGAACACCTGAAATCCACTATCAAACTAACTCAAAGTTGGCACACCTTGGTCCGAGTACATGCATTCAGAGGAACCATGGATACTAAATAAATTGTTCCTGCTACGCCCCTACCTTTTAACGGTCAGTGATACTGAAAGCAGGTACTTCTAATGAGGCAGTATAACATATGATCAAGAAATGGTAGGTTTTGAACGTAAAGGTGAATCAATTCATTCTAAAAACCATGTTGTCTTCGATTCTCATGTCCCCCGGTGATCATGTCATTACTTACATTGACATGTTAGTCATTTAGCAGGCACGCTTATCCAGAGCGACTTACAGTAGTGAGTGCATACATTTTCATACTGGTCCCATGTGGGAATTGAACCCACAACAATGACATTGCAAGTGCCATGCTCTACCAACTGAACCACAAGGGACCACATATATTTTAATATAACTCGGTCTATACTTACTGTAGATATTTCAGTCTGTGTTGAAACTTTATATTCCAGTGAAGAGCCTCCTCTGGGTAGACAAGTTCATTACTTATTAATTAATTAATCTTTACAAGTGAGAACATCACTGGGGTACAAACTGGGTGTGTTTCACTACTTGACACACCCCTGAGACACCAGAGGAAGAAATATATCGATTTAAAATGTGTCTAAGGTATAAACAGACTCACCCCTTGCTCCACTTACTGTGTACTGCATGTAGGCTGCTGTTGCATTATTGAACTGTTGAAAGAAGGCTGGCCAGTAGAGTGTCACTGGAGATGAAGTACAGACTCATCCAGTCTAGCTGCACTACTTAAACTAATTAGTGACTGAGCTACGTGCTGCCCGCTCTACAAAAAGATTAAAGGGATACTTTGGGATTTTGACAATAATGCCCAGTAACTACTTCCCTATAGTCAGATGTGCTCATGGATACCATTTTTATGTCTCTGTGACCAGTATGAAGGAAGTTAAAGGTAGTTTTGCGAGCCAATGCTAACTAGCCTTAGCACAATGACTGGAAGTCTATGGGTATCTACTAGCATGATAGCAGGCACCCATTGCCAAAATTCCAAAGTATCCCTTTAAGGAAATTATCAAGGGGTCCGTCTGAGTAATGTTAAAGTCTGAGTACTCCTTTCCTATGGTGGACCACTGTGCTGGAAGAGATTGGTGAGGGGAATTAGACGAGTGGTCAGGTTTCCATCATGCTGCTTTTACCTGACAGAGTTTTGAATCTATCATACCAACCTTTCAATGGAAGAAGAGAAGGAAAGAAGTAAAACAGGAGTAATTGATAACCTAATCTCACTATTAAAAATGATACAGATATTGGTGTACAGTAAAAAGCAATCAGCATACATGAACAGTTTCAGTGCCACTTTAATGAATTCACAAGTGAAATCTAATTTATGGTGTTGTTGGCTGTGAACATGAATAGGATATCACATACTCTTTAAATAAAGGGATTGGGGAATAAGTGATGAATGCTTCTGGATGTGAGTAATACTCTGGTGAAAGAAGTATGTAACGTGGTACAGTGTAACTGTGGACTGCATGGGCTGGGAGGCAGGAAGCTGGATTCGTTGTCTAATTACTTCCCATCATTCAGTTCTTCTCTCATTTCCCGCTCAGAGCATTCCTCTTGTAACATATTATAATGGCAGAACCTCACGCTGCGCAATCAATTCCTTTGATAAATAATAATAGTGATGAAGTCTGCGGTGGGCGCGAGGCGACGTGGTAGATTTCTGCTCATAACGAGGACCATTTCCTTCCTAGCCATTATGGATGGCCACCATGGGATGCTGTTGAATGCTGGGAGATTCTCTCCTGGTGAGACATTTGCAAATAGGGGCGGTAAATATGTTTACATATGTATTTGCTTAAAAATGAATGAATTGTGATAGAATGCTTTACATTAGAAGGCAATATCTACTGGGTTGCTGTCTGTGACAAACTGACAACAACGCTAACGACACTATTCAGTATTCACAATGTCACTTGATTTCCTAACTGTTTAACATTTGGTGGACATTTTTACGGCAAACACTATAAAGGATCTAGCCATTTTTCACACTTGTTTCGCTGTTGCCGGCTTGTAGTGTTGCCAGCTTGTAGTGTAGACCGATGTATTCTGGGGAAGCACGCATTGTTAATAGGTCCTTGAAGCAAGAGTCCAGAGGAATAAAAGTTGTTATAAAAATTTATTTAGAATAAAACATACAGTATGTAGCCATATTACATGTAGTGTGGTCAATCTATACTACATACCTCAGGAAAGACGCTGTTCTGCCATGGTACACTATATTATCATCATCAGAAGTCCAAGGACATAGTTGGAGGAGGTTATAATAGCGTTGTTAAAACTAACAAGTTTTACAGAATAGCATAGCACAAAACACAACGCATAACTCAGAGAGAGCAGTGCTAGAGGTCTGACAGGGGGAAATCAACAGAGCCAGACACAGTATACCGATTCGGGGCAGCGTAGAAAGACCACAAGACCCATGGGTGGTAAGCTAATAGGATGTCTTTGTGTTTTGTCTGTTATTTTACTCTGTTGGGTATCTCCCCACCGCAGTACACCTCTATAAGCAACACGTTTAGAATGCTTTTCGGTTTGTTTTCTTGTTGTGAGTACAGTAAAATGGAAATTAAACAAGTTACAGACCACACAAATGAAAAGGTGTTTGTCTGAGGTAGCAAGGCAATCATGGCTTTCTTCTGATTTTTTTTAAAACATATATTTATAAAACTATTCTACACAATGATGGACCGTGGGCCTCTTACAAACGTGATTATTTCAGAACAGCTTAAGGTTCCATTAATTTATAGTTTCCGCCCCTCTCTCCTTTATACAACAATCCAACTTAATTACTACAACGTTAAATCAGTCTGCCACACTTGGAATGACAACTGTATAGGCACAGAAGGGGTTACGTTAACGTTGCAATTGCGGCAGGCATGACAACGCCGACAGAATCGCATGAATAACGCTTTAAAGGGAGGAAAAACATTTTCAAAACAAATGTGATGCTTTGAGGACAGACACAGAGCTTATTGTCTAAAACGATCATTTGAGGCGATAATCTTAAAATGGGCCACCTTCCCCAAATTGGATATAAAAACAGTTACCATGTCCCCAGTGATGACGGCAGTAGGGTAGAAGCAGAGAGGAGTTTGATTCCCAGTGAAAGCAGAACAAAAAACAAAACAAATCCCACAAAAACCATATGTTGTTATACAAAGCCCCCGAACCTCCATAATCATCGGCAAATTCATACAAATTACTGACAAATGTTTAACCGACTCCAGGTACAATCTACAGTTAATAAAATGTACATTTTGCATAGTACAAGACGACGACGTGGTAATAGTAGTAAAGTTCTGCGGTCCTGTGTGTCTTTGGGTTTTACCGGGGGTCTCTTGCTAGGGGGTCTAGCTCTCCATCTGTCCTTCAGAAAAGTTTAGCGAGGGAAAGCGTAGAAGCTGTGTGTTTGGAAATGTTTCTGTTTGTTTCTCAGAAAACACACACACCTTCCTCTTTGCTGATGGCTCTCACATCACCTGAAACATAGACAAAACACACACATTATTTATTAGAACATCTACACATCTACACACACACACATTAGCCAGACTAAACAAAGTTGGCAAGACCAAATAGGGTCTTCCTCTTATCTCTGGGTAATCACTGAGGTAAAATACCAAGACCAAATAGGGTCTTCCTCTTATCTCTGGGTAAACACTGAGGTAAAATGCCAAGACCAAATAGGGTCTTCCTCTTATCTCTGGGTAAACACTGAGGTAAAATGCCAAGACCAAATAGGGTCTTCCTCTTATCTCTGGGTAAACACTGAGGTAAAATACCAAGACCAAATAGGGTCTTCCTCTTATCTCTGGGTAATCACTGAGGTAAAATACCAAGACCAAATAGGGTCTTCCTCTTATCTCTGGGTTATCACTGAGGTAAAATGCCAAGACCAAATAGGGTCTTCCTCTTATCTCTGGGTAATTAATGAGGTAAAATGCCAAGACCAAATAGGGTCTTCCTCTTATCTCTGGGTAATCACTGAGGTAAAATACCAAGACCAAATAGGGTCTTCCTCTTATCTCTGGGTAATCACTGAGGTAAAATGCCAAGACCAAATAGGGTCTTCCTCTTATCTCTGGGTAATCACTGAGGTAAAATACCAAGACCAAATAGGGTCTTCCTCTTATCTCTGGGTAATCACTGAGGTAAAATACCAAGACCAAATAGGGTCTTCCTCTTATCTCTGGGTAATCACTGAGGTAAAATACCAGGACCAAATAGGGTCTTCCTCTTAATTACTGAGGTAAAATACCAAGACCAAATAGGGTCTTCCTCTTATCTCTGGGTAATTACTGAGGTTGTCACGTCCTGACACTAGTAAGATGTCATTTTCTGTAGTAGAGTAGGTCAGGGCATGACAGGGGGTGTTTTGGGCTGTTCTATGTTTTCTATTTCTATGTTTAAGTTCTAGTTTTTCTATTTCTATGTTGGGGTTGATCTCTAATTGGAGACAGCTGATCCTCGTTGCCTCTGATTGGAGATCATATTTAAGTAGGGGTTTTTCTTCCTGGGTTTTGTTAGTTGTTTTCTGTTTAGTGTATGTCACCTGACGGAAGTGTTGTCGGTCGTTTTGTTGTTTTGTTAAAAAGTATATTCATTAAAAGTAAATATGAGCACTCTACACGCTGCGCCTTGGTCCCCTTTATACGACCCGCGTTACAGAGGTAAAATGCACATTAAGTAGAGCAGATACACTCTTCCTAAATGTAGAGCATTTAAATTAGTCCACCCAAAGTTATCTATCTCTATTATAGGCAAGGCACGAGAGTTCAGGGATGCATAGAAAATAATGATCTTCCACTGTGTTTTGATGTAAACAACAGTAATTTCTCTTAATCTGCAGATATTGAATGGAAAGTATCAGAAGCTCCTGAAAATGCAATCAGGGCAGATTGGCAGTCCCTCAAGCCCGTCACAACCATTTAGAGAGAGGAGACAGGAGAGATCAGGGACACAGCTGGGCACTTAGGATTCTGGGAAATGCTTTTTAAAGGGATACTTGGGGATTTTGGCAATGAGGCCCTGTATCTACTTCCCCGCAGTCAGATGAGCTCATGGAGACCATTAGTATGTCTCTGTGTCCAGTATGAAGGAAGCTAGAGGTACTGTAGTTTTGCGAGCCAATGCTAACTAGCGCTGACGCAATGACTAGAAGTCTATGGGTATCTATGCTAGCAGATAGCACAATGACTGGAAGTATATGGGTAACGCAAGTTAGCATTGGCTCAGGAACCTATCCCTAACTTCCTTCATGCTGGACACAGACATAAAAATGGTATCCACAAGTTCATCTGACTGCAGGGAAGTAGAAAAAGGGCCTCATTGCCAAAATCCCAAAGTATCCCTTTAATGTAACACCGGGGTATGCTCCTTGGAACAATAGGCTGGCTTCTGAATGGACATCAAAACCTATTCAACCACACTCTGGGCTTAGAACAACCTACAGGAACCACTTTTAATAACATCATATATGGTATTTAGCAGACACTTGTATCTAAAACGACTTACAGTCATGCGTGCATACATTTTCCATACAGTATGAGTGGTCCCGGGAATCGAACCCCCAACCCTGCCGTTACAAGTGCCATGCTCTACCAACTGAGCTACAAAGGACCAACTTAATGGAGTTCAATAAGAAAGAAGGGAAGAAAAGAGATAAGAAGAAGTGGTCCTAAGCACATTTCTCCCTGTGTTCACGACGAGTGCATAAGACAACATAAATACCAAACCTGACCCAGGTTGAATTAAATATAAGAAAGAAAGCAGATAGCACTGGCTAACATAATGGATGTCAAGGGAAAAAGAAGAAAAACAGGAGGGAAAAGAAATAGGCCCCTGTGAAGGAGCGTCCAGATACTACCTGTAATAAATAAATGGGTTAACTGGCTTGTAAAGGCAATGGGGAGAGTGGAGAAGGGCTGAGATGTTTAGAGATGAGCGAGAAAGAAAGAGAGAGAGAGAAATAGAGGGTGCGAGAGAAAGAGCAGAGTAAACAGAAATTAGACTAAGAGCAGGTCACTGTCAATGCTTTTGCTGCTATTCTACTGAGCTTCAGAATCCATCTCTGCCTCCATTTGCAACATAGGTGAAGGAGACCTCATTGATCTATTTTATTTTCTGTGTGTGTGTTGTGTGTGTGTATGTGTGCGTGTTCCACACTGTTTGTTGCTCTCTCTCCTCATCTACACCCCTTGATAAGCACCAAAGTGCCATTTTCCTCCAGAGAGAGGCTGAATCTCTTACACATTCAGTTCTTTGACCAGTTGGACTGCCTGCCAAGTAACTAGCAACAGTATACATTTTTTCTCATTTGCACTCATTCAGCCTTCACGAAATGAGCTCCAGCTAATTTCCTCTTATCAGGTCCTGAATGAAACAGGCAATATGCAGGTGGATGAGAAATACAGCTTACCTGTGGTCTCGAGGAGAGGCTTGAAGCTACAAGTGAAACAGAAACAACTTTATGAGAAAAAACACAATATTGACTCTTTGCAACCTCCATGCTAGGGTTGCAAAGCTACCAGTAGTTTACTAAAGTTACCGGAATCTTCAGTAATTTGGGTAATTAACAGAACATCTATGGTAATCTATTGTAACTTTGGTCATTTATACTTGAAAAACATTTATTCATATATACTGTAGGTTTCCATACATCATTATTTTTTTTTTATATCGGTCTCCATATTGTCCATGAGTTTCTAGTAAATAGACCTTATGGTTCAAGAGAAAATAGCCTAACTAATGAAAAAGCATACACAAATGTTTTCATTATTTCCAGTTACCTCTGCAACTCGTCCAACTATTGCCTTTTTTCACAACTGCCACCAGTTTGATGCCAAAACATTGACAACAAATACATACTGACATAGAAAGATAGTGTGTAAAAATATATATAAAGGGTATTTCATGCTATTCACTAAGTTGATGGTTTATAGTTAGGATAATGTTTTACAGCTTTGTCATTGATTTTTTAATTTTTAAAAAAAATATTTTACATGTGATAAGGCCACACATACAGTAGGGACAGAAATAATTACAGACACCTGTACAAATATGAAGTACCCTAAAGGGCCACTAGATGTGTTGAGATAGATTACATAAAATCCTTGAAAGATACCACATTTCAGGTAGTTTACTGGTAAACTCGCAACGTTTCCAGTAATATTCCCTCCTTTTGCAACCTTACTCCATGCATCAAAACTGATTGGTTGAAGCCTAAGTTCAGATGCATATGGACCCCTCCTACACACAGTCATAAACTAAGTATTATCTTTAAGTGTTGTTGAGATGGATGTTGAGATCGTTGAGCCGTTATGCCCGCCAGGTGAGCAGTAAACCGGTATTGATAGCCCCGCAGCAGCCTCTAGATTATAATAGATTTTTAACTAAACTCCAGATAGATTTTCGACTCATTCAAAATGCAATTTAAAGTCACTTTGAGGTAATTCACTAATCCAACACTTTTTGTCTCATTCTATGATACCCATGGAGCGTATTTCTTCCTCCGTTTTACTGGATACCCTGGGCCAGGTCACATGGGCAGAAGAAGCTCTAGGCGCTATGTATAAGTTGACTGTGTGAGAGGGTTTCAAACTTCTCTCCTCGCTGCAGTCACATTGCACATGATAAATACTGCATCTAAACAGAGAAGACAACATAGCATACCCTTTATTTTCAGCTCCAAACACACGACTGCTGAATTAAAGTGGAGAGTAGTGAACCTCAAAGGGACAGACGGCAGCTATTTTAGTGAAGAATAGAATCTGCTCCAGCCCGAACACTACCACCCACACACACACACTAGCTAAGTGGCGAGTGAGAGAAAGAGTGGGGATGGAATAGAGGGGAGGGGAGGAGGAGTAGAAGAAAGGTGAGGTAGAGAGGAGGATGGAGGATGAGAAAACAAGGGGCAGAGGAAGAAGAGGAGAGAGAGGAATGAAAGACAGAATGAGAGAAGACAGCGAGAGATAGTGAGTGAGAGGAGGCAAGGAGAATGGAAGAGGTAAACAGAGGGAAGATGGGAGGAGAGGGAGGAAGTGTGAGGTAAAGGAGAGGACTTACGACTGCATGCAGGGAAGGTGTAGTTTATCTGTTCCATGATGTCTGCCAGGTCAGAGCTGCGGTTGTGTGGGTGGTCCAACAGCTCATCTGAAACACACACACACCAGTTTAGTGGTTGTATGTGTGTGTGTGTGTGTGTGTGTGTGTGTGTGTGTGTGTGTGTGTGTGTGTGTGTGTGTGTGTTGAACCGACCTGTGTGTTCGGTGAGGGCCCCTCGTTCTTGCATGCTGGGGGACGACACTCCATTCACCCTGGAGTCCATCTCCGGCTGAGAGAGGGAAAGAAGAGGATGAACGAGGATCAAGTAAGACAAGAAGAGGCGAAGAGAAGAAGGGAGAGAAACACAAGAAGAAAGACAGAAAGAAAAGTAAAAAATATAGGAGGGAAAGAGGGAGGGAGAGAGACAGGGACAAGCATCATTACTAAAACATAGTACCCACTCTTCATTATTCATAGTGGCATACTTCACTGGTGACGACTTCAAACCAACTACGTATGAATCATCAGTCCCAAACAAGGGAATAGCACACAGTGTGACTCGATGGGGCTGGATGAAAGACCTGTCATCACGTGTACTGATATTTAGAATGTGTCTATAGCCCTCTTCCAAATGTGTCACTGTCACTCCCCGTCTGAGTTCAGATGAATCTCTAAGGGTTTGGCAACGTGTTTGTTTCATTTCTTGACTTTCATTCATGAAAAAGGGCGCGCACACGCGCACACACACACACACACACACACACACACACACACACATGCCTGAGATCTACAGAATAGGGCACCTGATGTCCACTGACATTTACTATCAAGTCCAACATGCCCCTTAGCCTTCCAGAGACAGAATCAATGCATCCTCCCTGCCTATCCCCTCCCTCTCTCCTTCCTCCTCTCCTGCCCCCAGCTGTAGTAAAGGTTAATGTGATGGAAATGTCTCCAGAGCATTCTCACAACGTCTTCAGGGCTCACTTATAATAGTACTGACTGCACAGAGCTGCACAACAGCGCTCTAATAAAAACTGCAACAACACAAAATACATCATTTATCATTGATAAACACCATCATTAAGTTTGCCGACGACAACGGTGGCAGGCCTGATCACCGACAACAATGAGACAGCCTATAGGGAGGAGGTCAGTGACCTGGCAGTGTAGTGCCAGGACAACAACCTCTCCCTCAATGTGATCAAGACAAAGGAGATGATCGTGGACTACAGGAAAAGGAGGGCCGAGTACGCCCCATTCTCATCGACGGGCTGTAGTGGAGCAGGTTGAGAGCTTCAAGTTCCTTGGTGTCCACATCACCAACAAACTATCATGGTCCAAACACACCAAGACAGTCGTGGAGAGGGCACGACAATGCTTATCCCCCCTCAGGAGACTGAAAAGATTTGTTATGGGTCTCCAGATCCTCAAAAGGTTGCATCACCGCCTGGTATGGCAACTGCTCGGCCTCCGACCGCAAGGCACTACAGAGGGTAGTGCGTACAGCCCAGTACATCACTGGGGCCAAGCTTCCTGCCATCCAGGACCTCTACACCAGGCGGTGTCAGAGGAAGGCCTTAAAAATTGCCAAAGACTCCAGCCACCCTAGACATAGACTGTTCTCTCTTCTACCGCAAGGCAAGCGGTACTGGAGCACCATGTTTAAGGCAAAAAGCTTTCTTAACAACTTCTACCCACAAGCTATAAGACTGTTGAACAGCCAGTCAAATGGCTTCCCAGATTATTTGCATTGCCACCCCACTTTTTTTTACACTGCTGCTACTCGCTGTTAATTATCTATGCATAGTCACTTTACACCTACCTACATGTACACATATACACATATAACCTCAATGACCTGGACTAACCCGTGCCCCCTGTATATAGCCTCGTTATTGTTATTTTATTGCTACTCTTTTATTTTTTTACTTTAGTTTATTTAGTAAATATTTTCTTAACTCTTATTTTTCTTAAAACGGCATTGTTGATTAAGAACTTGTAAATCAGCATTTCACGGTAAGGTTGTATTCGGCTCATGTGACAAATACAATTTCATTAGATTTGATTACAATTGATTCGGAGTTAAGAGAATTCCCTTCAATATTACTACACTAAGTTGTAATATTGTAAAACTGTTGATGTCCTCGTTGTGATGAATCTAGACAACACATTTGTTTGGTCATAAACTGACAATTCTGGGCTGAAAATATGAAAATCTCTTCTGTGAATGTCAGAGCACGTTTGTAGGATTACTCATTCTAATTTGGATTTGTTTCTCCCATCATATAGTCGGGATCTGGTTAGCTCAGGACTCTGGGCTCTGGAAGAAATGGTGTGTGTCTTATAAGGTTTAACATGAGCCCTTTATCCCCTAAGAATCAGCAGAGTCACGTTATCTTCCCCAGGCTGAGGCTGCCTAACGCTCTGCCTCTGTTGTAACTAAATGAAGGAATGTTATGTTATCCTGTGAGCTGTGGATAACTAGCGTTAGTCAGCGCGGGAGAACAGCGATAACGGGTCAGCACCATGGCAGTGGAGAGCGCCACTACAGCCGGGACGCCCCCAACAGCACTCATAATGAGCAGATTCCACACACCTGTGTGGCTAACTGAGCAGAATGTTTTGGGCAGGAACAGGCCTGCCGGGCGAGAGAATGCCACTAGGATTTGAATTATTGTTCCCATTCCATTTCCCCCAAGTTTTAAATATATAACAAACAGGGAAATAAACCTGGATATGACTTAACTCCAAGTACTGCTTCAAGAATCCTGATTATCCATCACAGCCTCCAGCTCCAGAGACCTGAGTCAATACTGTTCACCAACTCTGACCGACTCCATTCGGTTGGTTGGCTTTTATTTTCCACACAGCTAAAAAGTCATCTAAACTTATTGAGTGATCAGGAGAGGCATAAACAGAGCAGAGATGGATTGGGTTACTGGGTAGGGTGTGCTTCGTAGCCCTGGGAGGAATACTCACAATACAGGGTTCTTTCTACATCAACAAGGGGCTTAGGTGGTGGGCGTGGCAATGTTTTCATATTTAAGATAATTTCCTGCAATTCTACAAATTTTTCTATGGAGCTGAGAGAAATTGTTTCATTTTTAGAGCTATTTTCCTGCAATTCCATGCATTTTGTTGTGGCTAATGCTGTGTTCTTTTGCTCAAATATAATAAAATCTATACTGCTAAATTCATTGTTTTTCTTATTCTCCATGACCGTCTGTCTAGTTTTTATTTTGGTAATTGTTAGTTCTCAATTATAAAAAAATATATTGGTTCATAAAATGTTCTACTGTACATACTTTCTATCTGGTTTTAGTCATTTAAGTTTACAATTAAAGCATTTTTCCATTCCGAAAATGTATTTCTAGAAACAGGCGGCCCACCCAAAGATTTTAATGGCAGACAAATCACTGTGATCAGATTCTAACTTTAGAGGAATGAGTTATGATACAAACAAGGACACTTTCTAGGGCTGAGAAGGAATTGCTATTGTTGCGTGATCAGTAAAATATAAGTCATTCCACAGGTGGAACATGCATGTGTGTGTGTGTGTGTGTGTGTGTGTGTGTGTGTGTGTGTGTGTGTGTGTGTATACTGTACGTGTCCCTCTATTTGTGGCCCACCTGGTGCAGTAGCTGCCTGAGCCGGTGGAGCTGGGACTCCAGCTGCTTGTTGTGCTCCTCCAGTTTGTGCATGCGGTCCTCCAGACGGCTCTTGTGCTGCCGGAGCAGTTTGGCCTCAGCCAGCAGGTCAGCCTCGCCAGGACCCCCGGGGTGAGAGGACCCCTCAGGGTCCCAATGCCCCACAGACCCAGGCCCCCGCTGGTCCCCGTGCTGCTCCTTCAGCTGTTCATACTCCCTTTTCAGGGTCCTGGGGGAGACACCCAGAGATGGGATTAGGGAGATGCAGAAGTCCAACACACACACACGACACACCAGACAACCCCCCCCCCCAGTACAATCCTATGTAAAGCCACTGTACAGAGAGGTCCTGGCCTGTGTCCGTCTCTGTTCACAACTGTATAGAGCTGTTGGCTCCAGACTGCCTGTGGTACTTCAGCTGGCGTTTATAGCCTGGCTCATAAAGAAGACTGTGAGCAGAGCTAAATCACTCAGATACAGCCACTGCCTCAGACAGAGACACAGCAGCTCCAAGAATAATAGAGTGAGTGCACAGTCACCATTGTCCTTACACTACCTCTATCCACCAATCAAAGAGGCAGAGGTAGAGAGAGATGAAGGGGGGAGGAGCGAGAGCTGAATGAGACAGTGTGTGTGTGTGTGTGTGTGTGTGTGTGTGTGTGTGTGTGTGTGTTGAGCATCACTTTTAGTAAGTGGGCGGAACACAGTAGCGCTGACATTTGACAGACTACTCCGCTGACCTATCGCGTACCTCTGCTCATCCTCCAGGCGCTGGATGATTCGCTCCAGCTCCCCACGCTCCTCCCTCTCCACGGCCTGTAGGATCTGGGCGGGGCTCTGGGGCTGGCTGCAGGGAGACCCCTCCCCCCCCAGGGTCTGGCAGTACTGCAGGATCAGAGCATGCTCATCGTCCCTATGGGAAAATATATACAAATGAACTAAATAACACGTGCTTCTTGTCATTCTTAAAGAGCTTCATTATATTAGATACTTTGCGAGAGAGCGTGCGCCACCTCGGTCAAAGTTTAAGTTCAAGGAGCTTTGTTGTCCATCTTGATTGTGTTTCCATTAAACAGACTCAGTGGTTTTAACTTCAGCTTTGGCTGTTGCAGGACTGTACTGTGTGGCTGGGAGCTGTAGATCTGTTGATCTCAACCATCAGATAACCACATGACAGAGATAGAGAGAAAAGGGGGAGGAAGAAGACAGATGGGGAGAGAGGGGGTGAAAGAGAGAGAGAGAATGATGGCTTCAAGTTTCTCTGTGTCATATTTGGAGGATCTGAGATGCGGTAGGCAGGTCTTGCTAAACCACAGCTGTCACCTTCACTCTAACACACCCACCCACCCACCCACCCACCCACCCCCAGGGATTATAGGGATTAAACTATCACAAACCATCACACATGCGCGTGCGCACACACGCACGGAGGGGTAGGATTACTCAGCCCCCTGTCCATTACCACAGGAAGTGCCATCCATCGCCAGAGCCACACTGACAGCCAGAGAGACCATTTCCATTTGGCCAAGCTGAAAGCAGTGGTTTTAATTGAAACTGGATGCCATGTTGGCTCTCCTTGGATACATTTTATCCATCCATGCACAATGTCTATTGTCAATCCAGTTTTCATTCTGTGGTTTGGCTAGGTCCTCATTAACATTACATGCATATTCAGAGTGTTTAGTATATGAAAAGATTTCTGGACGAAACATGTTTTGTTTCACAGGCGGATCTATTGTGTTGGCAAGGACGAGGACTCCTATTCTTGGAGAATTATGGCTAAAAACCTCTGCGATGGGATAGAGTATAGAGAGGTGAGGAGAAGGAGCTCCGTGGATCCTTCGTGTCTGGAAGTAATTTAGCCATTTATTGTAGCCATTGGCGCTTTGTAGAGTTGCTATTTTCTCAAGTTTTCGAATGTCAATTATCTTGTGAAATTCCTGGATAACTCATTATATTAATGAAGTCAGATTTAATCAACAAATACAATAGTCCGTTTAAAAACGGTTAAAAGGCACAAGACTGTGTAGATATCTGGCTGTGTTGGTAAAATCACTACATATCCCACTGATCCAAGCGGTGAGAGGCTGCCCGTTGTCACAGTTCCGAGACCAGTCAGAAACGTCCAGGTAATCTTACACCAATGACGTTGGTGGACCGCAAAACTGAAGTAGTGATATCCTTCATCACCATCGTCTTACGACAGAAATCTTGATTCAGTCATGAATATTCAACAAAACAATAAATAATTTGACATTTTGTTTCCAGCTAATTTCTTAGTTGCATTATTGTATTACTAGCAAAGGAGTTGAGGGTGCAGTATTTATGAAGTTTGGCAATGAGGACAAAAACTAGCATAGTTCACCTAGCCAGCTAGTTTACCCAGGAAAACAAGCTCAGGCCTAAAGCGCATGTAAGCTCAGTTTGGCTAATTCAGGAGACAAATTGTTGTTTTTTGCCTCGATATTAGGAGCTGACGGCAAAAAGTTTGATTAAACAATTCAGAGAGCGAATCGATTTATACAATCCCGAAATCAGCTGTAACTGTCAATAGTCAAACAAAGATTAAAATGAAGTTTGAGTGAACCTGAATCAAGACAATGAATGGCGAAGTCGCTTCCAGATGCGGTAGACTCCTCCTCCTTACCACTATTGAAATATTATAAACAAGAGCCAAGAAATGTGACTGAAATACCACAGCCGTACAGTTATTCAGGTTCTCCATGATATTCTACAGATAAAGAGTCCAACTTGTCTGCCTCAAGGCTAAGAGCTGTGATCTTGTGTAGGAATGGAATGCGCTATGAAGCTATAAAACTATGAAGTTTAATAGAAATTCAGTTTGTCCTCCTTCTGTACCGCGTGATCGATGCTTCTATTAGTGCTCACTCCACCACACAGAGCTTCACACCCATACACACATGCAAGCACACACACACACACACCTGACAAACACCCTTCTCATCTCAAAGACATGTTATCTATCAATCTTCTTTCCTTATAAAATGAGTGCCTTGTCTGAAATCACTGAGACGTAGATAATGACATAAGAGCCAGGCGGAGAGATAAACATCTAGACATTATACACAGGCCATTTTATTAGGTACACCCATCTAGTACCGGGTCAGACCCTGCTTTGCCTCCAGAACAGCCTGAATTCTTCGGGGCCTTCTACAAGCTATCGGAAACGTTCCACAGGGATGTTGGTCCATGCTGATACGATGACATCACGTAGTTGCTGCAGATTGGACAGCAGTACAGTCATGCTGCGTACAGCCCGTTCCATCTCATTCCAAAGATGTTCTATTGTGTTGAGGTCTGGGAACTGACCAGGTCACTCAGTGAACTCACTGTCATGTTCCAAGCAATGTTTTTCCACTCCTCCATTGTCCAGTGTTGGTGATCACGTGTCCACTGGAGCCTGCAATAGCTCATCTGTAACAAGGATCGACGAATTGTGCATTCTGAGATTCCATTCTGCAAACCACTGTTGTACTGCACAGTGTTATTTGTCTGTTTGTGGCCCGCCTATTAGCTTGCACAATTCTTGCCATTCTCCTTCTAACTCTCTCATCAGCTAGCGGTTTTTGCCCACAAGACTGCCGCTGATTGTACTATACTGACTCTTTTACAAATCTTTCATTCAGAGTATTTTAACTTTTAGTATTGTTTGTTGGTTTGGCAATGTCACTGTCAGCCAGAGAAATATGCTGAAAAGGATTATCACCACAGCAAGCAAGGTACTTGGAGTCAAACACACAGGCCTGGATGAGATCTTTAAGGTCAGGGCCCTCAGCAAGGCTCACAAAATCATTTCAGACCCAAGCCATCCCCTGTACCCGGACTTTGAACTACTTCCCTCTGGGCGCAGGTATAGAGCACCCCTCGACAGAAAAAACACAACTAGACAATCATTTGTGCCATGTGTGATATCCCTCCTAAATAGCTTGGGCTAATGCTCCTATCCACCCAGTAAGGGCCGTTATGAATGTTGTATTGTCAATTTGTTTTGTATTTAAACGCCACTTTAAACGTGTACAAGACACCGCAACAAAATGTTCCCCATAGGGACAATAAAGTCAGCAAAAAAATAAAAATAATAATAATAAAACTGGATGTTTTTGGTTTGTCGCATCATTCTCAGTAAACCCTAGCTGAGGAGGGCGGCTGTTTCTGAGATACTGGATTTGGCACGCCTGGCACCGACAATCATACCACACTCAAAGTAGCTTAAGTCACTCGTTTCACCCATTCTAATGTTCCATCGAACAGTAACTGAATGCCTTGATGCCTGCTTTATATATCAATCAAGGCCACGAGACTCACTGTCTGTAGGAGCGATCCATTTTTGTGAATGAGGTGGTGTACCTAATAAACTGTGTGTATATGAGGGAGTAAATATGGAGAAGGAAGACAGGAACTGTGAAGAGAAGCTCATATAGGGAGGGCCAGGGTGAAACCTCAACTGTGCTGGGAGCAACCAATTAAATAGTGAGTGAATGAGAGAGAGCACAAGAGAGAGAGCGAGAGATAGAGAGAATGCAAGAGAGAACGCGAGAGAGAGAGAATGCGAGAGAGAGAGAGAGAGAGAGAGCGAGAGAGAGAATGCGAGAGAGAATGCGAGAGAGAGAGAGAGAATGCAAGAGGTAGTGTTAGAAAAGGACAGTGTTTGTTTGCTTTAGTTAAACAATGGGTTCAGGGCTCTGTGCCTAGAACATCACAAAGCACAGGCAGCAGACTGAAGCTGAGAGCCCAAATTAGGCCCAGAAAACGTCTCAACTCTTTCATGCCATACTTACAATGAGATTTCAAACCCTATAGTGGGACCGGTGCTATGGAGTTGTTTATGTGGAGGTTTGAGGGGGAGCAGAGGAGGGAGGCTTCAAATGGTTCATTTCAGAGCATTTTTGTGTTGTTTTTCTCTGTGATGCAAAGCGGAGTATATTGAGTTCAGAGTTGAGAAGCCTGGTTTAAGCCCAAAGGTAAAGCTTGATACTACTAGAGCCAAATCAGATGATGTGTAAGAGAGTGGAACAGAAGGAGGGAGAGAGAGACTGTAGGGAGAGAGAAAGGGAGGTTCAGAGGGAGCGAGAGAAAAATATAGAAAGAAAGACAAAGACAGAAATAATTATTATTATCAGAAAGAAAGAAAGAAAGAAAGAAAGAAAGAAAGAGAGAGAGAGAGAGAGCGAGACAGCGAGAGGGAGAGAGGGAGAGAGAGATTGAAAGACTGAGGGGAAGGAGACAGAGAAGAGAGGAAGGACAAGCAGAAAGAGTCCTGTCTCCTTGGTGATTAACAGCAGCATCAATGACAACACTGAGCCTTTGCAGGAGATAACACACAATAAGCAGCTCTCTGGCTTTCTCATTAAGGCTTTTCTACCAGATAAAACGCCTGGAAACAAATGCATAGCAGGGCACACACACACACACACACACACACACACACACACACACACACACACACACAAAAAAACACACACACACACACACACACACACACACACACACAGACACACACAGACACACACACACACAGACACACAGACACACACACGCACGCACGCCCACAAACGTGAACACGCACACATGTACGCATGCATAAAAGCAAGCACACGCATAAATGTTCTGCCAAGACTGTTCAAAGGTGCCATCACTCAGCTGGCATACTGTTCCAAATGCAAAGAGTGTGAAGGCTCCACTGGATGGATCAGAAACAGTACGAGACAGCCAAGTAACACACACAAACAAGTACGCATGCACACACACACACACACACACACCAGGGTTTCTGTTAACCGGTAATAGACGTTTTTTGTGCAATAAAAAAATCGAAAAGCCGATGAATAAAATTGCCACCGGCCAATTGTCCGGGAGAAGAAGAAAAAATCCCATTGCGAAATAATGCTTTTATCCTATTGAATGATAAAAATACCAGGCGATTGAAAAACATTTGACAAGTCATGGTTATAGGTTAATTAGCATAATTTTGTGGAATTAAATTGGCATGTGTGTCAAGTATATTGGTTATGTATGTTATTTATCACATGCGTACAGCATACAGATACAGAGCCTATGAGTGGAAAATCTGTCAGACAGTGCCAGAGCTGCTGCTGCAGCATCTTGTGGTGCATTCAAGACAACCAGGAACTCTGAAAAATACGAGGTCAAAACATGACGTGATCTTCAGGTCGAAAAGTCAGAGCTCACAAAAGAGGCCCGAGTTCCTGAGTTGGAATTCCGGATTGGATGACCGCTCAAAAAGTTTTTTCCCCAGTTCCCAGTTGTCTCGATGACACTGAAGTCGGAAGGAAGTCTGATATTTTCAGAGTTCCCAGTTGTTCTAAACGATGCATCAAATGGTAACTGAAGGCAGGCTTCATCAGTGTGTCACACACCACTTTACAGTGAGCTGGAGGCAGTATGCATTTTGAAAACATATATTTAATTGTTTGAAACCTGAACGTTTTAATACATATGAGGCTGGTCTTACCTTGCTTCAAATTAGCCTATTAGATCTCCTCTCTTTCTACATTTCTAGATACTTTCATCTGTCACATGAAACCGCTCACATGTGCAGTGCCCTTTCGACAACAGTGTTTTCCCGCTAATTGCATTATGGAACGAACATTTGGGAGTAGCCTACTGCCTTGTGTGCATTGCTGTGCTTATAATGTGAATAAATAACAGTTTATCAACATTTTAAGCTAAACGTTCTGATCTGTAGCATCAGACTAATTGTTTTTTAAAGTTTATTTTATGGAGCCTAGGCCTACTGGTTGGAGGAATTTGGGATCTATCGTCCCACAACCGTCCCAAAGTCTGTTTGGAATAGGCTATTTCTTTCTCAGCAAGCTGACCAATAGAATAGGTAGACTAAACTTTTCTACTATAGTGGATTGACAGGCTAGTGATTTTGCTGTTCATTAATCGTCATGTTGGCTGAGGAAAAGTACATGTGGACAGTTTTTGTTCAAAGTGCACATCAGAATTGGGGAAGAAGGACGGCACATCATTACATCCTTGACAAGCATGCTCTGTTAATGTGAATGACCATATTCTAAATGTGATTTCTGTCATTCTGAGCACCGTGGGTGGACGCCATAATCAGGTTACACACTCAACGCATATGGGTCCGGTAAATTTCTCAAATGTCCGGTAAATTAAAATGTTGCAGGTTAATATCCGGCGCCACATTTTCCGAACGGAAACCCCGACACACACACACACAATTAATGACAGTACGTGTGTGTATCAATGTGTGTGTCCATAAGTGCGTGTTTATATGTGTGTGTGTATCAGTGTGTGTGAGCATAAGTGCGTGTTTATATGTGTGTGTGTATCAGTGTGTGTGAGCATAAGTGCGTGTTTATATGTGTGTGTGTATCAGTGTGTGTATCAGTGTGTGTGAGCATAAGTGCGTGTTTATATGTGTGTGTGTATCAGTGTGTGTGAGCATAAGTGCGTGTTTATATGTGTGTGTGTATCAGTGTGTGTGAGCATAAGTGCGTGTTTATATGTGTGTGTGTATCAGTGTGTGTGAGCATAAGTGCGTGTTTATATGTGTGTGTGTATCAGTGTGTGTGAGCATAAGTGCGTGTTTATATGTGTGTGTGTATCAGTGTGTGTGAGCATAAGTGCGTGTTTATATGTGTGTGTGTATCAGTGTGTGTGAGCATAAGTGCGTGTTTATATGTGTGTGTGTATCAGTGTGTGTGAGCATAAGTGCGTGTTTATATGTGTGTGTGTATCAGTGTGTGTGAGCATAAGTGCGTGTTTATATGTGTGTGTGTATCAGTGTGTGTGAGCATAAGTGCGTGTTTATATGTGTGTGTGTATCAGTGTGTGTGAGCATAAGTGCGTGTTTATATGTGTGTGTGTATCAGTGTGTGTGAGCATAAGTGCGTGTTTATATGTGTGTGTGTATCAGTGTGTGTGAGCATAAGTGCGTGTTTATATGTGTGTGTGTATCAGTGTGTGTGAGCATAAGTGCGTGTTTATATGTGTGTGTGTATCAGTGTGTGTGAGCATAAGTGCGTGTTTATATGTGTGTGTGTATCAGTGTGTGTGAGCATAAGTGCGTGTTTATATGTGTGTGTGTATCAGTGTGTGTGAGCATAAGTGCGTGTTTATATGTGTGTGTGTATCAGTGTGTGTGAGCATGCTAAGACTCAGATGGAGGAGTTGAAGAGATGAAGAGGCTCTAGAGATCAAGCGTAGGTGGAACAGAATTAGACACGACTTAAAAAAAAACACTTGAAATCAAAAAGCGTGAAATAAAAGGGAATCAGAATGAATCCTTAGCGGAGTACAAGCTGTTCAAACACCCCACACAAGCAAATTGATGATTGGCTGCGTTCAAATCAGCTTAGACAGGATTTACAGCTGTTTAAAATGCTTGTCCAAAGATTCCAGGGACTTGATCCTTTTAAAGGATGCATCGCTAACTCACCTGTTAACATTGACACAAGGATGCAGTGTGACATTAGACCTACCGCTGCATTTTGTTTTGGGTTTAGATTTACGAATTGTGTCCTTATCCCAAAATGGCTGACACTCCAAAAAATGGAATAAAATGTCTCTCAAAAAGTAGAGTGGGAAATCTACTTCTGAACAAATGATGAAAGCAGGCCATATAATGGGATATTAGCTGAGTAGACAGGGGTAGAACATAATTACAGTGGTTATACTTACTGAGCTGATGTGAGGAAAAACAGGATGAGAGGATAAATGGTTGGAGTCTGGAGGGTGTTTTTACTCTGCTACTTCTACTGTTACTATCACATTAACCTTCTTCCTCATCATTACCTGATTATCACTGACTCTGTGTCTAGTCCTGTTCCTGTAGTTCAAAAAAAATTAAGTATTATAAAAAAATAAATGACCCCCTTTTTCTCCCAAATTGCGATCCAGACAGATCTTGTCTCATTGCTGCAACTCCCCAACGGGCTCGGGAGTCTCTCGCTCTCTGAAGCAGATAGTTGTTAGGCAGAGTAAAATCAGAGCAGAAAAGCACGTTCTGTCCATTACTGTGGTGAAATGGTACTTGGGGGAGTCTCGAGCACCGCCTGTTTTAAAATAGAGCTTTTAAGCGGAGAAGGCAGAGGGACAGAGGGAGGTGTGGGGGGCAGGCGGACAGAGGGAGGTGTGGGGGGCAGGCGGACAGAGGGAGGTGTGGGGGGCAGGCGGACAGAGGGAGGTGTGGGGGGCAGGCGGACAGAGGGAGGTGTGAGGGAGGTGTGGGGGATAAGCGGAGAGAGGGAGGTGTGGGGGGCAGGCGGACAGAGGGAGGTGTGGGGACAGAGGGAGGTGTGGGGGGCAGGCGGACAGAGGGAGGTGTGGGGGGCAGGCGGACAGAGGGAGGTGTGGGGGGCAGGCGGACAGAGGGAGGTGTGGGGGGCAGGCGGACAGAGGGAGGTGTGGGGACAGAGGGAGGTGTGGGGGGCAGGCGGACAGAGGGAGGTGTGGGGGGCAGGCGGACAGAGGGAGGTGTGGGGGGCAGGCGGACAGAGGGAGGTGTGGGGGGCAGGCGGACAGAGGGAGGTGTGAGGGAGGTGTGGGGGATAAGCGGAGAGAGGGAGGTGTGGGGGGCAGGCGGACAGAGGGAGGTGTGGGGGGCAGGCGGACAGAGGGAGGTGTGGGGGGCAGGCGGACAGAGGGAGGTGTGAGGGAGGTGTGGGGGATAAGCGGAGAGAGGGAGGTGTGGGGGGCAGGCGGACAGAGGGAGGTGTGGGGGCAGAGGGAGGTGTGAGGGAGGTGTGGGGGGTAGGCGGACAGAGGGAGGTGTGGGGGGCAGACGGACAGAGGGAGGTGTTGGGGGCAGGCGGACAGAGGGAGGTGTGGGGGGCAGGCAGACAGAGGGAGGTGTGGGGGGCAGGCGGACAGAGGGAGGTGTGGGGGGCAGGCAGACAGAGGGAGGTGTGGGGGGCAGGCAGACAGAGGGAGGTGTGGGGGGCAGGCGGACAGAGGGAGGTGTGGGGGGCAGGCAGACAGAGGGAGGTGTGGGGGGCAGGCAGACAGAGGGAGGTGTGGGGGGCAGGCGGACAGAGGGAGGTGTGAGGGAGGTGTGGGGGATAAGCGGACAGAGGGAGGTGTGGGGGGCAGGCGGACAGAGGGAGGTGTGGGGGCAGAGGGAGGTGTGGGGGGCAGGTGGACAGAGGGAGGCATGGGGGCAGAGGGACAGAGGGAGGTGTGGGGGGCAGAGGGACAGAGGGAGGTGTGGGGGGCAGGCGGACAGAGGGAGTGGTGGGGGGCAGGCGGACAGAGGGGGGCTTGGGGGGCAGGCGGACAGAGGGAGGTGTGGGGGGCAGGCGGACAGAGGGAGGTGTGGGGGGCAGGCGGACAGAGGGAGGTGTGGGGGGCAGGCGGACAGAGGGAGGTGTGGGGGGCAGGCGGACAGAGGGAGGTGTGGGGGGCAGGCGGACAGAGGGAGGTGTGGGGGGCAGAGGGACAGAGGGAGGTGTGGGGGGCAGAGGGACAGAGGGAGGTGTGGGGGGCATGCGGACAGAGGGAGGTGTGGGGGGCAGGCGGAGAGAGGGAGGTGTGGGGGGCAGGCGGACAGAGGGAGGTGTGGGGGGCAGAGGGACAGAGGGAGGTGTGGGGGGCAGAGGGACAGAGGGAGGTGTGGGGGGCAGGCGGACAGAGGGAGGTGTGGGGGGCAGAGGGACAGAGGGAGGTGTGGGGGGCAGAGGGACAGAGGGAGGTGTGGGGGGGCAGAGGGACAGAGGGAGGTGTGGGGGCAGAGGGACAGAGGGAGGTGTGGGGGGCAGGCGGACAGAGGGAGGTATGGGGGGCAGGTGGCTGAAGGGAACACACGTGCATACACAGACACGTGAATTTGGACACGCAAACCTGAATGTGCGCTGGTCGCGCCGCGCTGTGAGAATCAAGACCCTAGTCTACCCACGCTGCCTCTCTCTCTCTCTCTCCTCCTACCTTTCTGTCACTCTCTTCCCTCTCTCTCTCCAATCTGTCTATCGTGCTCACTGTCTCCGATTCTAGATCGCTCATGCAGTTGTCTCTAGCCTCCTCAAACCCTCCATATGCTCTTTTGTGTGTGGGTTGATTTTTTGGGCAACGTGTCCTCACTGAAAACCATTTCCAAATCCCACTTCATTGTACACACACACACACACACACACACACACACACACACACACACACACACACACACACACACAAACAAACAGGAAAACTGCAGATTTCAGCTCTTGTATCAGAGCAGGTTGAGAGATCATCTAATTCTAACGTCTAAACACAGCATCACAGAGTGTGACCAGAGATCTCCAACCAGCATCACAGAGGATGACCAGAGATCTCCAACCAGCATCACAGGGGATGACCAGAGATCTCCAACCAGCATCATAGAGGGTGACCAGAGATCTCCAACCAGCATCACAGAGGATGACCAGAGATCTCCAACCAGCATCACAGAGGGTGACCAGAGACCTCCAACCAGCATCACAGAGGTTGACCAGAGATCTCCAACCAGCATCACAGAGGATGACCAGAGATCTCCAACCAGCATCACAGAGGGTGACCAGAGACCTCCAACCAGCATCACAGAGGGTGACCAGAGATCTCCAACCAGCATCACAGAGGGTGACCAGAGACCTCCAACCAGCATCACAGAGGGTGACCAGAGACCTCCAACCAGCATCACAGAGGGTGACCAGAGATCTCCAACCAGCATCACAGAGGGCGACAAGAGATCTCCAACCAGCATCACAGAGGGTGACCAGAGATCTCAACCAGCATCACAGAGGGTGTACAGAGACCAACCAGAATCACAGAGGATGACCAGAGATCTCCAACCAGCATCACAGAGGGTGACCAGAGATCTCCAACCAGCATCACAGAGGGCGACAAGAGATCTCCAACCAGCATCACAGAGGGTGACCAGAGATCTCCAACCAGCATCACAGTGTGTGAGACCTCAGAGGGCATCAGAGTTTAGAGAAATAATTTCCCCGATTAGGATCTCACCTGGGAATAGGTCTCAACATGCCCTCCAGACATCTTTAAGGGTATACAGACACACTCAACCTCTCACACACAACACACACACATCTGGAGCTTCAGCATGTTCCCTCTCTTTGTACTGCTAACTGCCTCTCTATCGTTTGTCATCCCTTCTCCCTCTCTCTCCCCACCTTTTCTTTCTAAACTTATCTTTCCGTAACATTTTTCCAACTCCAAGGTCTTTATCAAAGCAAACCATCTTTGTCTCCGTAACATATCCCTCTCTCTTTTCCTCGTTATCTTTCTCCCCCGTGCGTAATTCAAACTTCTTTCCTCCCTCTCAGTTCTTCTGTCTCCCATTCTCTTTCTCTCTCTCACCCACCCTCTCCCCATCTTGTTTTCCATCCTCTCCCCATCTTGTTTTCCATCCTCTCCCCATTTTGTTTTCCATCCTCTCCCCATCTTGTTTTCCATCCTCTCCCCATCTTGTTTTCATCCTCTCCCCATCTTGTTTTCCATCCTCTCCCCATCTTGTTTTCCATCCTCCCCCCATCTTGTTTTCCATCCTCTCCCCATCTTGTTTTCCATCCTCTCCCCATCTTGTTTTCCATCCTCTCCCCATCTTGTTTTCCATCCTCTCCCCCATCTTGTTTTCCATCCTCTCCCCATCTTGTTTTCCATCCTCTCCCCATCTTGTTTTCCATCCTCTCCCCATCTTGTTTTCCATCCTCTCCCCATCTTGTTTTCCATCCTCTCCCCATCTTGTTTTCCATCCTCTCCCCATCTTGTTTTCCATCCTCTCCCCATCTTGTTTTCCATCCTCTCCCCATCTTGTTTCCATCCTCTCCCCATCTTGTTTTCCATCCTCTCCCCATCTTGTTTCCATCCTCTCCCCATCTTGTTTCCATCCTCTCCCCATCTTGTTTTCCACCCTCTCCCCATCTTGTTTTCCATCCTCTCCCCATCTTGTTTTCCATCCTCTCCCCATCTTGTTTTCCATCCTCTCCCCATCTTGTTTTCCATCCTCTCCCCATCTTGTTTTCTATCCTCTCCCCATCTTGTTTTCCATCCTCTCCCCATCTTGTTTTCCATCCTCTCCCCATCTTGTTTTCCATCCTCTCCCCATCTTGTTTTCTATCCTCTCCCCCATCTTGTTTTCCATCCTCTCCCCATCTTGTTTTCCATCCTCTCCCCATCTTGTTTTCCATCCTCTCCCCATCTTGTTTTCTATCCTCTCCCCATCTTGTTTTCCATCCTCTCCCATCTTGTTTTCCATCCTCTCCCCATCTTGTTTTCCATCCTCTCCCCATCTTGTTTTCCATCCTCTCCCCATCTTGTTTTCTATCCTCTCCCCATCTTGTTTTCCACCCTCTCCCCATCTTGTTTTCCATCCTCTCCCCATCTTGTTTTCCATCCTCTCCCCATCTTGTTTTCCATCCTCTCCCCATCTTGTTTTCCATCCTCTCCCCATCTTGTTTTCTATCCTCTCCCCCATCTTGTTTTCCATCCTCTCCCCATCTTGTTTTCCATCCTCTCCCCATCTTGTTTTCCATCCTCTCCCCATCTTGTTTTCTATCCTCTCCCCATCTTGTTTTCCATCCTCTCCCCATCTTGTTTTCTATCCTCTCCCCCATCTTGTTTTCCATCCTCTCCCCATCTTGTTTTCCATCCTCTCCCCATCTTGTTTTCCATCCTCTCCCCATCTTGTTTTCCATCCTCTCCCCATCTTGTTTTCTATCCTCCCTCTTTACAATGTATTGTTCTCCGTCTCTTCAATTACTATCGTCAGAGCTCCATAGACCAGATAATGACAATAATAATCATTCGATTTTTGATACATGACACTCAAAGCTAACACATGAATGGACAGAGAGACTTTAATATACTATGACAGGGTGAGTGTTGTACTGTAGTGTAATGCCACAGCCCACTGGGCCATACACAACACAGGTAGGTGAGGACAGCAATATGAAGTCCATTAGTCTAAGGAAGGAGGACTGAGTCTAATGGTTACTGACAGGTAGGAGGACTGAGTCTAATGGTTACTGACAGGTAGGTGGACAGTCTAATGGTTACTGACAGGTAGGTGGACAGAGTCTAATGGTTACTGACAGGTAGGAGGACAGAGTCTAATGGTTACTGACAGGTAGGAGGACTGAGTCTAATGGTTACTGACAGGTAGGTGGACAGTCTAATGGTTACTGACAGGTAGGTGGACAGAGTCTAATGGTTACTGACAGGTAGGAGGACAGAGTCTAATGGTTACTGACAGGTAGGTGACAGTCTAATGGTTACTGACAGGTAGGTGGACAGAGTCTAATGGTTACTGACAGGTAGGAGGACAGAGTCTAATGGTTACTGACAGGTAGGTGGACAGAGTCTAATGGTTACTGACAGGTAGGTGGACAGAGTCTAATGGTTACTGACAGGTAGGTGGACAGTCTAATGGTTACCGACAGGTAGGAGGACTGAGTCTAATGGTTACTGACAGGTAGGTGGACAGTCTAATGGTTACTGACAGGTAGGTGGACAGTCTAATGGTTACTGACAGGTAGGTGGACAGAGTCTAATGGTTACTGACAGGTAGGTAGATAGTCTAATGGTTACTGACAGGTAGGTGGACAGAGTCTAATGGTTACTGACAGGTAGGTGGACAGAGTCTAATGGTTACTGACAGGTAGGTGGACAGAGTCTAATGGTTACTGACAGGTAGGTAGACAGTCTAATGGTTACTGACAGGTAGGTGGACAGAGTCTAATGGTTACTGACAGGTAGACAGACAGAGGGGAAACCGTTACTAATGGTTACTTACAGGTAGGTGGACAGTCTAATGGTTACTGACAGGTAGCTGGACAGTCTAATGGTTACTGACAGGTAGGTGGACAGAGTCTAATGGTTACTGACAGGTAGGTGACAGTCTAATGGTTACTGACAGGTAGGTGACAGTCTAATGGTTACTGACAGGTAGGTGGACAGAGTCTAATGGTTACTGACAGGTAGGTGGACAGAGTCTAATGGTTACTGACAGGTAGGTGGACAGTCTAATGGTTACTGACAGGTAGGTGGACAGTCTAATGGTTACTGACAGGTAGGTGGACAGAGTCTAATGGTTACTGACAGGTAGGTGACAGTCTAATGGTTACTGACAGGTAGGAGGACAGAGTCTAATGGTTACTGACAGGTAGGTGGACAGTCTAATGGTTACTGACAGGTAGGTGGACAGTCTAATGGTTACTGACAGGTAGGAGGACTGAGTCTAATGGTTACTGACAGGTAGGTGGACAGAGTCTAATGGTTACTGACAGGTAGACAGACAGAGGGGAAACAGTTACTAATGGTTACTTACAGGTAGGTGGACAGAGGGGGAAACGGTTACTAATGGTTACTGACAGGTAGGTAGACAGAGGGGGAAATGGTTAGTAATGGTTACTTACAGGTAGTTGGACAGAGGGGAAACAGTTACTAATGGTTACTGACAGGTAGATGGACAGAGGGGGAAACGGTTACTAATGGTTACTTACGGGTAGATGGACAGAGGGGGAAACGGTTACTAATGGTTACTTACAGGTAGGTAGACAGAGGGGAAACAGTTACTAATGGTTACTTACAGGTAGTTGGACAGAGGGGGAAACAGTTACTAATGGTTACTTACAGGTAGGTGGACAGAGGGGAAACAGTTACTAATGGTTACTTACAGGTAGGTGGACATAGGGGGAAATGGTTACTAATGGTTACTTACAGGTAGGTGGACAGAGGGGAAACAGTTACTAATGGTTACTGACAGGTAGATGGACAGAGGGGGAAACGGTTACTAATGGTTACTTACAGGTAGGTGGACAGAGGGGGAAACGGTTACTAATGGTTACTTACAGGTAGGTGGACAGAGGGGGAAACGGTTACTAATGGTTACTTACAGGTAGACAGACAGAGGGGAAACAGTTACTAATGGTTACTTACAGGTAGGTAGACAGAGGGGAAATGGTTACTAATGGTTACTTACAGGGGGAAATGGTTACTAATGGTTACTTACATGTAGGTAGACAGAGGGGGAAACGGTTACTAATGGTTACTTACAGGTATGTGGACAGAGGGGGAAACGGTTACTAATGGTTACTTACAGGTAGGTGGACAGAGGGGGAAATGGTTACTAATGGTTACTTACAGGTAGACAGACAGAGGGGAAACAGTTACTAATGGTTACTTACAGGTAGGTGGACAGAGGGGGAAACGGTTACTAATGGTTACTTACAGGTAGACAGACAGAGGGGAAACAGTTACTAATGGTTACTTACAGGTAGGTAGACAGAGGGGAAACAGTTACTAATGGTTACTTACAGGTAGATGGACAGAGGGGGAAACGGTTACTAATGGTTACTTACAGGTAGGTGGGGAAACGGTTACTAATGGTTACTTACAGGTAGGTGGACAGAGGGGGAAATGGTTACTAATGGTTACTTACAGGTAGGTGGACAGAGGGGGAAACGGTTACTAATTGTTACTTACAGGTAGGTGGACAGAGGGGGAAACGGTTACTAATGGTTACTTACAGGTAGGTGGACAGAGGGAGAAACGGTTACTAATGGTTACTTACATGTAGGTGGACAGAGGGGGAAACGGTTACTAATGGTTACTTACATGTAGGTGGACAGAGGGGGAAACGGTTACTAATGGTTACTGACAGGTAGGTGGACAGAGGGGGTAACGGTTACTAATGGTTACTTACAGGTAGGTGGACAGAGGGGGAAACGGTTACTAATGGTTACTTACAGGTAGGTAGACAGAGGGGAAACAGTTACTAATGGTTACTTACAGGTAGGTAGACAGAGGGGAAACAGTTACTAATGGTTACTTACAGGTAGGTAGACAGAGGGGAAACAGTTACTAATGGTTACTTACATGCTTCCTGTAGCTGAGCTGCTGTCAGTGGGCAGAGAACCGTTGGAGCGTTCCATCTGAGCCAGCCTGAGAAACACAGATACAGACATTAGCTGGATTAGTTCAGAAACGTTACCATGGGGGTCAACGCCTACCAAACACTGCTGGGTACAGAGGCAACCCCTGCTGGCTAGAGCACCATTCTAGCTGAATGGATGAAATGTAACATAACATAAGGAGTGGACGGCAGACATCAGGCAGAGTTCAGCCCAACAGCTAGGGGATCAGCCATCGCAATATGGGACCCAGTTATGACATGAGATGGATTATGGTACAGTGCTGCACATGGCCGGGACGAGAGGTTCAGAGCCACACCGGTCAAATCCTATTGGGCATGGGGGGAGTGTGTGTGTGGTGATAGATTTATGCGGTTGGGATGGGGAACACAGTTGATTACTGGCCCTGGTGCTCTCTCTCTCTCACAAACACAAACACACACACACACACACACACACACACACACACACACACCCCCATGGTAATTAGATTGGGCCAGCAGATGAAAGGCTCTATGTATTGAGCTGTGTAATAAAGAGAGGGAGAGGGGGGAGCCTCATAGCTCCTAGGGAGATGAAGACAAAGAGAACATGATCCCTACACTGGCCCAAGGCTGACATTGGGATAGCTCTGTTAATACAGAGTCTGTCTGGCTGTGTGTGTGTGTGTGTGTGTGTGTGTGTGTGTCAAGGCAGCTTGTTATCTGGTAACAGTCAGGGGCTGTAGTGATTGACCTGTGGGTTAATGGTTAATGAAAAGGAAAGATCCATGTCAGAATAGCATATGGAACGGCTGGCACTGAGGGGGCACAGTCAAATTGGCAGGGGAGGCTAGCCCTACTTTATCTGTACCCTTAATGCACAATAGTCTGGCATAGACAGTCATTGGCATACCAAGTATGTGCAAGGTTTGTGTGATGGTAGTGTACAGTACCTGCTAGCATACTGCTCTATCCTGGAATGAGTGTCATCATGAGAGAACTGGGGTGACTGGGAAAGCCTGAAGAGAGGGAGTGGAGGGGTGGAGATGGGTACAACATGAAACACAATAACAACCAAAAAGACTTCAATCAAATCAAACAATCAGCAGCTAGAAATCTAGGAGAACATAATCAACAAAGAAACAAGAGAAGATTGTGCTGATGTAGGAAGCTGGTCAGGAGTTACTGCACTGCTAATGGAATGAGAGGAGGTTAGGAGGAAGAGGAGGCTGTGAAGGGGAGGAAGAGTTTGGTAGGTTGGTTGGTCAATCGGGCAGACAGGCAACATGCGGTATGACGGCTTAGTGAGGGTGGTTAGGGTGTTGATTTGTGGATGCAGGGACAGGGAGGAGGGCAACTGTTCAGGGGCATTCTGATTTCCCTGGGGCGGGGCGTGCAGATACTCACTCATACTGCTCCGGACACATGCTGATGAGAGTGACGGGACTGTAAAAGAAACGGAGGGAGGGAGGGAGGTGAGGGAGGGGACAACAATCTTTAGGGCCACATCACATGAACAAGGTCAAGAACCAAATGCAAAAGGAGGAGAGTACAGGTGGTAGGGTTCCAACCAATGATGTATATAAACCCTGGATTGCTGATGATATGTATTGGCCAGTGAGAACTTGTTCTCAACTAGCCTACCTGGTTAAATAAAGGTGAAAAAAAAAAAGGTGAAAAAAAAAGCTTGGTCGGCCATATTGGTACTCCCCAGTAGGATCAGTCCTCCATGGGAATGAATGGAATTCTACAGTATTTCAAATATATGTTTCAAGGACAAAATTAAATTGATTTATGTATTTTTTCCTGTAGGGAGGACAGTAACATTAGTAATTTCAAAAAAATATACTTTAAGGAAAATGTTTTTATATATTTGTTCATGTTTATTTTTATGTTTATGTTTAGCTCACATAATATACTTTATGCATTAAGGTGTCTAATAGAACAAGCACGTCAAAACGAATGTAGACATTAATGAATGTAGCTTCAATAGCTTCCAAAATATGTTTTACAAAGGTGGTCGGTACCAAGATGGAAGCATGGTGGCTTCAACACAGCACCCCCTATCAGTCATCTATATATTAGCTCAGCAAAAAAAGAAACGGCCCTTTTTCAGGACCCTGTCTTTCAAAGATAATTCGTAAAAATCTAAATAACTTCACAGATCTTCATTGTAAAGGGTTTAAAAACTGTTTCCCATGCTTGATCAATGAACCATAAACAATTAATGAACATGCACCTGTGGAACAGTCATTAACACACTAACAGCTTACAGACAGTAGGGAATTAAGGTCACAGTTATGAAAACTTAGGACACTAAAGAGGCCTTTCTACTGACTCTGAAAAACACCAAAAGAAAGATGCCCAGGGTCCCTGCTCATCTGCATGAACGTGCCTTAGGCATGCTGCAAGGAGGCATGAGGACTGCAGATGTGGCCAGGGCAATAAATTGCAATGTCCGTACTGTGAGATGCCTAAGACAGCGCTACAGGGAGACAGAACAGACAGCTGATCGTCCTCGCAGTGGCAGACCACATGTAACAACATCTGCACAGGATCGGTACATCCGAACATCACACCTGCGGGACAGGTACAACAACAACTGCCCGAGTTACACCAGGAACGCACAATCCCTCCATCAGTGCTCAGACTGTCCGCAATAGGCTGAGAGAGGCTGGACGGACATTGCAATTTTATTGGACTGAGGGCTTGTAGGCCTGTTGTAAGGCAGGTCCTCACCAGACATCACCTGCAACAATATCGCCTATGGGCACAAACCCACCGTTGCTGGACCAGACAGGACAGACAGGACTGGCAAAAAGTGCTCTTCACTGACGAGTCGCGGTTTTGTCTCACCAGGGGTGATGGTCGGATTTGCGTTTATCGTCGAAGGAATGAGCGTTACACCGAGGCCTGTACTCTGGAGCGGGATCGATTTGGAGGTGGAGGGTCCGTCATGGTCTGGGACGGTGTCACAGCATCATCAGACTGAGCTTGTTGTCATTGCAGGCAATATCAACGCTGTGCATTACAGGGAAGACATCCTCCTCCCTCATGTGGTACCCTTCCTGCAGGCTTATCCTGACATGATCCTCCAGCATGACAATGCCACCAACCATACTGCTCGTTCTGTGCGTGATTTCCTGCAAGACAGGAATGTCAGTGTTCTGCCATGGCCAGCGAAGAGCCCGGATCTCAATCCCATTGAGCACATCTGGGACCTGTTGGATCGGAGGGTGAGGGCTAGGGCCATTCCCCCCAGAAATGTCCAGGAACTTGCAGGTGCCTTGGTGGAAGAGTGGGGTAACATCTCACAGCAAGAACTGGCAAATCTGGTCCAGTCCATGAGGAGGAGATGCACTGCAGTACTTAATGCAGCTGGTGGCCACACCAGATACTGACTGTTACTTTTGATTTTGACCCCCCTTTGTTCAGGGACACATTATTCAATTTCTGTTAGTCACATGTCTGTGGAACTTGTTCAGTTTATGTCTCAGTTGTTGAATCTTATGTTCATACAAATATTTACACATGTTAAGTTCGCTGAAAATAAAAGCAGTTGACAGTGAGAGGACGTTTCTTTTTTTGCTGAGTTTACATACAAATCATTGGCTATGCTTAGAATAGCGGCTATGCTTAGAATAGGGGGCTATGCCAGCGGCTATGCTTAGAATAGGGGGCGACAACAGGGGCACGCAGTAGCACATAGGCAGAAGCCCACCCCAAATCCTAACCTTTACCATTATTAGGGAAAACTGGCCTTAGATCAGCATTTAGGAGCTCATCCAAATAAAATCTCCCCTTTAGTCTTGGGGCTATGGTCCAATGGTTTCTAATGATTCAACTATTCATTTCCAAGTGATAATTGAGTACCTATTTAAAGAATTTTAGTGGAATATTCCCAAGCAAGTCTTTGTAGCCCCAGGCCTGTACGTAGTGTAGTTGTTAAGTATGCTTTTTAAGTTTCTGCACTGATTACAAGGACATTCGCCTGCTATTATTAGGCATACTTGACATTTGACAGCAATACCAAAATGATCACGAGATCATATTCAATCTGTCTTTCACTTATTACAGTGTCATTTCATGTGCAGTCTTCAAAATGAAAATCTATTTCTAAACATTCAGGGTTGTACTGCATAGTGCACACAGATGAAACACCTTGGACAAGAAAAATGAATTTAACATAGCGAGAAAGAACGGTTGCTAAATATAGATGTGATAGGAAGAGAGGTAGTTGGTTATTTTGGAGATGGAGAGGATGTTTAGATAATTGCTTGGGTGCTCTGAAGGTTACTGGTGTTTTTGTTCGCAATGTGAAAGTGGAGACATTGAAACAAAGCGCTGCATCGTGGATAAGTGTCTCTCGCAGTGGGAAAGAAAGCAGTATTCGTCACTTCTCTTCTTTGTTTTGGGCTGCTGTCTGCGGTGTGCTACCACTTTGTGCAGCCCCGTCAACCGGTGCCATTAGGAAGTGGGCTTTTTTACCTGAGAGCAGCACCAACCAGGGTTTGAGTTGATTTGTTTAAAGCCATACACTGCTGTGCTGAGCTCTTCAAGTTTCTTCTTTTACTCACGACAGGCTGGGCCAGGGGTGTTGTAACCTCCGGATGGGTGCACTCTTGTGAAAGAAATGAAGAGAGCGAGGGAGACCTTGGGAGCGTTTAGCTCTGAAAAATGTTGCTGTTGCGAGTGCAGTCAGAAAAGGAAGCAGGAGTAAGGGTCCTGGAGAGACAGTGATGTTGAGCCTAAAGAGTTCACTTTCCACTGGGATGGCAGTGGGCCAAAGGCAAGTCCAAATACATCCTATCTCCCTGGGCCTGGCTATACGGAGTAACCAGCCTTCAATAGGACTCATATTATCATGTCAACAAACATGATAACATGATATCTTTTTTTGCATTGTACAATAATCACATGACAAACAAAAAGCAAACATGTAGATTTATGTACCTCACATAATACATTTACTAGTCTATTTCGGACTAAATCACTTTTCTTTCCAAAGTGTGTGGAGGGCATTTGTCTTTCAAACGTTGTCATAACTATTTTCTGGTACAGTTTTTCACACGTCTCTGCATTGAACCATGTTCCTGGCAGGCAGTGTGTGTCTGTGTGGGTATTATTGTATCAGGGAAAGGGGCTGACTGGGACGTACAAAGACAACAGTAGAGCCAACGGTATTGGACCGTGGCTGGGAGACAGACACACTGAGAGACTGTGAAACACAGAGTTTTAAAGTTAAGGGGAAGGATGGGCATTTTGATTTGCAATGCCTTGATGAGATGCCACTGTGTGTGCAGAGTGCTGAATATATTGTGATGCCAATTCTGATCCTATAGAGAGATGTTGCTGGAGTGGCAACAACAACTAGCCTACGTGGTGCCTAGTTGTGTTGAGTAAAAGGTTGCCCTCATCAGTATGGTTTACATGATGTTGTATTGTGTCATACAGTATATTGTACCTTTTCACTGAATACCAATGAAATGATTGAATCCAATTAAATCCTGAACACACTTCTATGCCAGTGCACCTCAATAGTCTTGAAGGACACGCTGCGCTGACACTCTTTCCTCCCCTCTCCTCCTCTATCAGGGGGTTAACAACACCTGTGCAGTTTTATCCTGAACTCATCAGTCTCCCTGCTAGAGTTAAAGCAGTGTACAGTTTTATCCTAAACTCATCAGTCTCCCTGCTAGAGTTAAAGCAGTGTACAGTTTTATCCTAAACTCATCAGTCTCCCTGCTAGAGTTAAAGCAGTGTACAGTTTTATCCTAAACTCATCAGTCTCCCTGCTAGAGTTAAAGCAGTGTACAGTTTTATCCTAAACTCATCAGTCTCCCTGCTAGAGTTAAAGCAGTGTACAGTTTTATCCTGAACTCATCAGTCTCCCTGCTAGAGTTAAAGCAGTGTACAGTTTTATCCTGAACTCATCAGTCTCCCTGCTTGAGTTAAAGCAGTGTACAGTTTTATCCTGAACTCATCAGTCTCCCTGCTAGAGTTAAAGCAGTGTACAGTTTTATCCTAAACTCATCAGTCTCCCTGCTAGAGTTAAAGCAGTGTACAGTTTTATCCTGAACTCATCAGTCTCCCTGCTAGAGTTAAAGCAGTGTACAGTTTTATCCTAAACTCCTAAACTCATCAGTCTCCCTGCTAGAGTTAAAGCAGTGTACAGTTTTATCCTGAACTCATCAGTCTCCCTGCTAGAGTTAAAGCAGTGTACAGTTTTATCCTGAACTCATCAGTCTCCCTGCTAGAGTTAAAGCAGTGTACAGTTTTATCCTAAACTCCTAAACTCATCAGTCTCCCTGCTAGAGTTAAAGCAGTGTACAGTTTTATCCTGAACTCATCAGTCTCCCTGCTAGAGTTAAAGCAGTGTACAGTTTTATCCTGAACTCATCAGTCTCCCTGCTAGAGTTAAAGCAGTGTACAGTTTTATCCTAAACTCATCAGTCTCCCTGCTAGAGTTAAAGCAGTGTACAGTTTTATCCTGAACTCATCAGTCTCCCTGCTAGAGTTAAAGCAGTGTACAGTTTTATCCTGAACTCCTGAACTCATCAGTCTCCCTGCTAGAGTTAAAGCAGTGTACAGTTTTATCCTAAACTCATCAGTCTCCCTGCTAGAGTTAAAGCAGTGTACAGTTTTATCCTAAACTCATCAGTCTCCCTGCTAGAGTTAAAGCAGTGTACAGTTTTATCCTGAACTCATCAGTCTCCCTGCTTGAGTTAAAGCAGTGTACAGTTTTATCCTGAACTCATCAGTCTCCCTGCTAGAGTTAAAGCAGTGTACAGTTTTATCCTAAACTCATCAGTCTCCCTGCTAGAGTTAAAGCAGTGTACAGTTTTATCCTGAACTCATCAGTCTCCCTGCTAGAGTTAAAGCAGTGTACAGTTTTATCCTGAACTCATCAGTCTCCCTGCTAGAGTTAAAGCAGTGTACAGTTTTATCCTAAACTCCTAAACTCATCAGTCTCCCTGCTAGAGTTAAAGCAGTGTACAGTTTTATCCTGAACTCATCAGTCTCCCTGCTAGAGTTAAAGCAGTGTACAGTTTTATCCTGAACTCATCAGTCTCCCTGCTAGAGTTAAAGCAGTGTACAGTTTTATCCTAAACTCCTAAACTCATCAGTCTCCCTGCTAGAGTTAAAGCAGTGTACAGTTTTATCCTGAACTCTTCCAAATATGGTGGTGAACAGCACATAACACACCAAGCTAGGAGGCTCAGACACGTCTTTCACATTAACACGTGTCTCTGTGTCTAATCAGGAATCCTATTTGGCGTGTAATGAAGGAAGAAGAGTTGGGAGGAAGTTAACAGTGGGTGGGGTTCTGTGTTCTATAGGTTGGGAAAACGCATGAGGAAACAGAATAATAACCGTGACCAGAAATAGAGAGAGAGGGAGAGAGAGAGAGAGAGAGAGAGAGAGAGAGAGGGAGACGGAGAGAGAGAGAGAGAGAGAGAGAGGGAGACGGAGAGAGAGAGAGAGAGGGAGACGGAGAGAGAGAGGGTGCGAGAGAGATCAAATCAAATTTTATTTGTCACATGCGCCGAATACAACAGGTGTGGATCTTACTGTGTAATGCTTACTTACAAGAGCTGGTTCAATAGAGTTACAGAGATGGGTGCTCTCCCTCCCTTCCTCTCTCAGAGATGGCCTGATTCACTATCTCCACACACTGAATGTCAGTGTGTTTCTGTGTGTGTGTGTGTGTGTTTCTGTGTGTGTGTGTGTGTGTGTGTGTGTGTGTGTGTGTGTGTTTCTGTGTGTGTGTGTGTGTGTGTGTGTGAGATTGTGTGGGCTTAAAAGTAAGAATTGCAGACTCAGTGCATTAAGTCTCTGCTATAAAACTGCCTGTATTGTACCAGACTTCCAGCAGTTTGTGGATGGTAGAGAAGTCAGGCGGGAGAAGAAAAGTGGAAAATGAATGTCATGGAATAGTCATATTTCTCCAAGTCTCCATTTCATTAGCAGCTTTTTAAGGAATCTCTCCACCATTTCCCACCTTTTAAAAGGGATCCGTCAGGTAGGCACCGCTGCAGGGATAGTGGGAGGAAGAGGGAAAGGAGAGACAGAGTGGAGAGAGGAGAGGAATGAAGAGGGTGGGCCAATCTATCTGAGGAGTGGTTGTGGACATCTGAACTGTGTGTGTGTGTGTGTGTGTGTGTGTGTGTGTGTGTGTGTGTGTGTGTGTGTGTGTGCACGTGCATGTGTGTAACTCCTTTGGGGTCAGGCTGTAATTCACAGTTTAATATTCACTTGTGCATCTCAAGTAGAAGGAGAGAGAGAGAGAGAGAGAGAGAGAGAGAGAGAGAGAGAGAGAGAGAGAGAGAAGGAGGGATGCACAAAGATGGAAAGATACTGAGACAGAGGATATAGCAAAAAGCAGAGGGTGAGATATAGAGATGTGGAGAGAGAGGGAGACATGTTCTTGGGAGCTGTTAGTATACAGAGACAGAGAAGGTTCAGATCATAGAAGGGGACATAACTCACACCTCAAGAGGGGGGCACTCACCACCCGCCACTAGCATCGGCATAATCTGTAACGCTAGTTAAACACCATTACTGAGGATTTAAGTGTGTCTGAGCAGGTGACCGGTGAAAAATTGAGACGGACTCACTCCAGAGCAGAGCAGCAGCTCTGTGCAACACCGGAGATATATGGACGATATATGGCCTGAGTCTTCCAGTCCACAGACAGGGAGAGGAAATGAGTGTTGACAGAGGGCTCACCCAGGCAACACAACCCCCTTCCTCCCAGGTACTTACGTCTCCATATTGTCTCCTTCTAGAAACGTCTGGACCGGTAAGTAGCCCAGCCGTGGGTGCTTGGCAAAGTACTTCTTGGAGCGGAACTTGTTTTTCAGCACCTTGGTGAAATCACGCATGTCCTCACCCGAAGTAGTCTGGAAGAGTGAGAAAGGGATGAGAAATTTTGTAAGAAGGAGTTCATTAGAAAACACAACTTCTAAGAAAGTGGAGGATTCAGCTTTGCCAGTGAAAGTCCAATTACCACGGTGCCCTGACCTAAAGAAGGCCTATTCTTCCTAGGATTCAGGGAAAAAATAGGGAGATTCAACTTCTACAAACACACACCGAAGCAGGGGAACACACATAAACACACTGTGACGCAAAGGAACACACAGCCTATTGAGTTCATATGGCTTTTAGCTAATATGTAGAACACAACACATCCTGAGAGAGAGAGAGAGAGAGAGAGAGAGAGAGAGAGAGAGAGAGAGAGAGAGAGAGAAATAATGCAGAGCAGAACTAGGCTGATACCCGCTAATTATCAAAATCCAAAAAATAGCCATTAAATTCTACAACCACCTAAAAGGAAGCGATTTCTAAACCTTCCATAACAAAGCCATCACCTACAGAGAGATGAACCTGGAGAAGAGTCCCCTAAGCAAGCTGGTCCTGGGGCTCTGTTCACAAACACAAACAGACCCCACAGAGCCCCAAGGACAGCAACACGATTAGACCCAACCAGATCATGAGAAAACAAAAAGATAATTACTTGACACATTGGAAAGAATTCACAAAACAACAGAGAAAACTAGAATGCTATTTGGCCCTAAACAGAGAGTACACAGTGGCAGAATACCTGACCACTGTGACTGACCCAAACTTAAGGAAAGCTTTGACTATGTACAGACTCAGTGAACATAGCCTTGCTATTGAGAAAGGCCGCCGTAGGCAGAACTGGCTCTAAAGAGAAGACAGGCTATGTGGACACTGCCCACAAAATGAGGTGGAAACTGAGCTGCACTTCCTAACCTCCTGCTAAATGTTTGACCATATTAGAGACACATATTTCCCTCAGATTACACAGATGCACAAAGAATTCGAAAACAAACCAAATTTTGATAAACTCCCATATCTACTGGGTGAAATACCAAAGTGTGCCATCACAGCAGCAAGATGTGTGGCCTGTTGCCACAAGAAAAGGGCAACCAGTGAAGAACAAACACCATTGTAAATACAACCCATATTTATGTTTATTTATTTTCCCTTTTGTACTTGAACTATTTGCACATTGTTACAACACTGTATATAGACATAATATGACATTTGAAATGTCTTTATTCTTTTGGAACTTCTGTGAGTGTAATGTTAACTGGTAATTTGTATTGTTTATTTAACTTTTGTTTATTATCTACTGCACTTGCTTTGGCAATGTTAACATATGTTTATCATGCCAATAAAGCCCTTGAATTTAAATTGAAATTGAATTGAACTGAGAGAGAGATCTCAGTACTTGAGCAGGGTTTGTGTGTGGCGCCTGAGTAGTGTGCTGTGGCAGGTCGACTACTGTGCTAGAGAAGAGTCTGGAAAATCCCAATAGAGAGACTTGTCAAACTTGTGCCAAAACAACTACTTCGGAGGAACGAATAGACCACAGCACACAATTTATTCTACCATGTTTTTGCTCAATAATTAATACTAGCAGTGTAGGAACAATCAAATGAAAAAGTAATACTACAATGAAATGAAAAAGTAATATTGTGCACATCAAATAAACAGTGGGACTGATATGAGAAAACTGAGAATGTTTGTAAAATGACCGCGATGGGATCAGCGGCTGACATTTTACACAGCATCCTATTGATCTTTACCTCCTAAATCAGGTTATGGTCCTCGGCCTCAGAATTAATATGTACTTTATCATTTTTGGAGACATTAATGTAACATCAAAATGTGTTTTGTTTCTGTGTGGAAGAGAGGGTACTGTAAATGTGTTATTGTTGGTTTAGAGAGGGGCTTATTTCTCTGAGGAAATAAGTTTTATTTCATTCAATAAAAGAGTATCTCTATTCAACACATGGTGTGTAATAAAGTATTTATTCCTCAAGGTGGACTGTGGTTCTGAAGTAACAGTGAGAGAATCCGCGGCGTAACTGTTTTGTTTGGTCTTCTCCAGTAAAACGGTTCAGACGGCCAAGAATCCACCATTTCATACTCATCCATTTACATTGCTTACACTAATATCCCTTTCATACACAGACTGAAATCTCATGCCTGCTTCTTTTTTGCCTATGTTTTTGTATATCTGCAAGGCGTAGGTGGTACAAAAAAAGGACAAATAAAACCCACCTAAAGACCTAGTCATGATTCCTGTATTTTCACAGACTCTCTAACCAAAATACCAGGTCTGTGTGAATGGTTCTCTACTTTTTTGCAGGTAAATTAATAAACACTTCAATTGTTTAACACCTCCCTAATTTGAAATGCAAACAGCCCCCATTGTTTAACAACACCCCCCTGACCCCTACCCCTCCCAATTTGTCAGTTACCCACTGATATGTATAAAAGGGGTATACCTGCAAATAAGTTGTAAATAAGTTGTAAATAAGTTGTTTGAAAGGGGGTCCTATTAACATTGCCTAATATTTTTTACAGGTGATATACCGTATCATCTGTCTGAAATGGGTCTAAATCAGAAACCGAAAGGCCAGATTGTGTATGGGAGTCTGACATTGCAGTTTGACTTTCTGCTTCATAACGGAAAGCTATAATATGATTTGCCCATGCCTAAACATGACTTGTATAATGTTTTCATCCCACAGTCACTGAAGGCAGTTAGCATTACACAGCCAGGACAGGAGTGATTGCTGTTCCTCATGGCTGGCGGTCTGTATCAATATCCAGGCTATCAAATTTGCAGATTGAAAAACTAAATTAAATCACCCAAAGAAAATAAACACATTCCCAGACCAGTCGAAGTGTGACATTCAGCAATATTCCGACGCTGTGCGTGAGCTCTACTAATCTAAAAGAGAAGGCTGTTACATTTCTGCAAATCCCCTCCCTCCCTCCCTCCCTCCCTCTCTCTCTCTCTCTCTCTCACCTGAAACAGTGTTGGAAAAATGCCTTTCAGAAATTATAAACAGCTCAAAGAACAGAAGTCTTTTACTGTTCGCTCGGTTGAATCCAATTTGCGCTCCGGGTTCCTGAAGAAGTTATTTGGAGAATAAGGTGGCACAGAGGTGTGTGAGAGTATGTGTGTGTGTGTGTGTGTGTGTGTGTGTGTGTGTGTGTGTGAGAGAGAGAGAGAGAGAGTATGTGTGTGTTTGTGTGCTCCTCACCGGCGTGCAGTACTCCACCATGGGGTAGTTGAGCTTGTGGCCCTTGGCGGTTCGTCCAGAGAAGAAGCAGCTCTGACACACGTCATAGTTAAAGTGCTTCAGACTGCGATACCTAGGGATGAGGGGAGGGAGAGATGGATAGTATTGGTATTTTATTAGGATCCCCATTAGTTCCTGCTAAAGTAGCAGCTACTCTTCCTGGGGTCCACACAAAACATGACATATTACATAATACATAACATTAATAGACAAGCACATCACAAGGACAGAACTACAATTAAAATATGAATACACGCTTTCATACATATGCCTTTATAATCATGTGATTCATAGACGCTACTGAATGCAATCCAAAAACGAAAATGGAAACGCAATAACAAGGAGGCGTGTTTGAAATAGGCTGACACTTTTCGCTAAATTCCTCAGACGTGAAAATGGCCACTTTGTTTCGATCGAGATAGAGACAGAGTGGAGAGACAGAGTGGAGAGACAGAGTGGAGAGACAGAGTGGAGAGACAGAGTGGAGAGACAGAGTGGAGAGAGAGTGGAGAGACAGAGTGGAGAGACAGAGTGGAGAGTGGAGAGACAGAGTGGAGAAACAAGAGAATAAGAGTGATGAGCGCATTGTGCAGCTTACTCCATTTCTCTTTCTCTTTCATGCGTCTCATGTGTGTGTCCTACTATGCTCTCATCTGGGCTATTCCAGAGCCTCACACAGAGCTACCGATGTTCTGTCACCACTTTCTCTCACCAATTCCTCCGTGAATTTCAAAATGGAGGACACATACACACCCAAACCCACAGTCTAAAACTCAGAATGCCACCTGCAGCTCTATCCCAATGCACCTCATCATCGTGCTCAAAACAGAATATAAAAGATGTCTGTAAATTGAGATGGGCCCAATTCAGGAAATATAATCAAATCAAATTTTATTTGTCACATGCGCCGAATACAACAGGGCATAGTGGGATTTCTTATAAGCGTCTGGATTAGTGTCCCCCTCCTTGAAAGCGGCAGCCCTAGCCTTTAGCTTGGTGCGGATGTTGCCTGTAATCCATGGCTTCTGGTTGGGATATGTACGTACGGTCACTGTGGGGACGACGTCGTCGATGCACTTATTGATGAAGCCGGTGAATGAGGTGGTATACTCCTCAATGCCCTTAGATGAATCTCGAAAAATATTCCAGTCTGTGCTTGATGGTAGAAATTAGGTAAAACGGATTTAAGTTTGCCTGCATTAATGTCCACGGCCACTAGGAGCACTGCTTATGGATGAGCATTTTCTTGTTAGCTATGGCCTCATACAGCTCGTTGAGTGCGATCTCTCTCTCTCTAAGGTAATCTGATTGATGACAGTGCCCACAGCGATACATCAGACAGTAGAGCACACAGTACAACCCACGTCCCACGCCCCATTACACAGCAACATGCAGCGTATTACTACACAGACATCTTTCATTAGCGCTGACACAGACAACCACTAATGAATGACTATGGGATCTACACTGAGTGTACAAAACATTAAGAACACCTTCCTAATATTGAGTTGCACCCCCCCTTTTTGCCCTCAGAACAGCCTTGATTCGTCAGGGCATGGACTCTACAAGGTGTCTAAAGCATTCCACAGGGATGCTGGCCCATGTTGACTCCAATGCTTCCCACAGTTGTGTCTAGTTGGCTAGATGTCCTTTGGGTGGTGGACCATTCTTCATACACAAGGGAAACTGTTGAGTGCACCAACTACCATACACCGTTCAAAGGCACTTAAATATGTTGTCTTGCCCATTCACCCTCTGAATGGCACACACAATTGTCTCAACGCTTAAAAATCCTTCTTTAACACGTCTCCTCCCCTTCAGCTACACTGGTTGAAGTGTATTTAACAAGTGACGTCAATAAGGGATCATAGCTTTCACCTGGATATACCTGATCAGTCTATGTCAAGGAAACAGCAACAGTTCATTAGGAAACAGTTCCTAATGTTTTGTACACTCAGTGTATATTCTACTTCGTAATATCCCGTTGTCTGGACAACCAGCTCTGCTTTACAATAGGATGTTGGCCATTGGGAGCCTCAAGTCTAACCTGTGCAACACTATTCAATCCAAATGTATTCAACTTTCTCTCTCTCTCTCACTCACTCCTCTCTCTCTTTACCCTGTCTCTCTTCCTGCTTCCCCTCTCTTTCTATCCCTCCTTACCTTGGATCAATGACAGACCTGTAAAAGCTTGTGTTCTGTCAAATGTCTGCTGGTACTTGTCCCAAGACATTCTCTAGCTGGTGTAACGACTTAGTGAGAACCAGAGATAATAAACATTACACTAGACACTGGTTAGCATGATGTTGTGTCTCATTTTGCTCGCATAATAATACTGTGACTGATATCATACCCCCAAACAATATTGTGTTTAGCATGTGGACATCTGAGGTCTGTTTAATCATAAGAGGGTGATTCTATTGAACTATTCTGACATTATATCAACAGGTGGTGTGTGTGTGAGACAGACAGAGACACAGACACAGACACAGACACAGACACAGACACAGACAGACAGACAGACAGACAGACAGACAGACAGACAGACAGACAGACAGACAGACAGACAGACAGACAGACAGACAGACAGACAGACAGACAGACAGACAGACAGACAGACAGACAGAGAAAGCAGTGAGAGTCTGAGACCCTAACGCACAGTACACAGTGAATGTCCATTTGTGTGTGTGATTCTACAAGTCCTTCTCCAGATGGTATTTAGTCAGGAGTGTATCAGCTGCTGACATTTAGATAAAGGCCTACCCTCCGGCGCAGGCCTGCCCTTTCTGCTCCACTCAGAGCAGGGAGACCAGCACACCATCATTCCCCTGTGTGTGTGTGCATGTGGGTGGGTGTATTCAATGTACAGCTCTTGCTCTGTATGAAAGTGTGTGTTAAGGAGCTAACGTTGAACGCAAAGTTGCTCTGTGTGTGCACATTCGTGCGTATGTGGGTCTAAGTGTGTGTGTGTGTTTACCTGAACCCTACAATGGGGCACTCTTTACAGATGTTACACTTGGCCTGGTGCTTGGCGGTCTCAGCAGCCGCCACTCTGTGTAGGACAGGAAGCCACACCATAGACTGGGGCTCCAGCCTCATCCAATCAACAAACTGCCTGGGCTCCAGCTCCACCTTATTTGTCACCTGGACAGGAAGAGGAAAGAGGAAATTTAAAATCAAAGTGAATTCAACTACTAAGCTGCGTCCGAAATGGCATGCTATTCCCTATATAAAGTGCACTACAATAAACCAGGGCCTATATCAAAAGTGGTGCACTATACAAGAGAGGAAGAGGGTTTAGTCCGCCCAAAATCTGCCCACGTTAAGCAGGTAATTGATTATTAAGTGAGGAGTTTTTGTATGGGGGGGGAACAAGAGACTGTGGAACCTATTCAAGATAGAAAATGAAGAACTATTTTGATACGAGGCTTATTTGATCTAACAGAAGTTTTGAAGTTTCGGAACTCTTAGGTTGTTACGACTGTACTGATATAAGTGTGATGCATGTGACATCCAGGCGACAAAAATAAATAAATAACTCAATAAATGTTTTAAAGAAACTCAGTCCAGCTTTCAACTTACTCTTGAAAGTTGTAATAGTAGAACGCAAAAGGTGTCATTTAGAAATAGGGTAGTGCATCATCAGTTCCTCTTGCCATGTCAGTCACTGCATACCTTAGAGAGATATTTAGAACTTGTCAGCAGTGTCCAGGTCAACTAGCCCATATGAATGTTTTTTAGCCGCTCCAAGGTTTAGGAAGCCCTGTTCTAGGAGTCCTGTAGTGGGTATCACACCCCTTTACACCTGGAGACGGCTGCTGTACAGCCCACACACCTGACCTTTCAGTTGCCACGGCTACCCACAAAGGTCATTGAGTAAACATTCTGAGAGGTAACATTCGGGACTCGAGGAAGAAATTGTCCACAGGTCGCTCGCTCGCTCGCTCGCTCGCTCGCTCACTCACTCACTCACTCACTCACTCACTCACTCACTCACTCACTCACTCACTCACTCAGAATCAACATGGCTTCGGTCAAAGAGGGGAACGTTGAAAACCTATTCCTGCGTGCCTGTGTCCGTTCTGTGACCTCTGTCTCTGTTATGGCCGAATGTCAGATAGAAGTCCTAGAACTCTGAGATCACACACACAGACAGATGGAGAAGCATGTAGGAAACAACACCTCCACTTCATTGATCCTCAACACTGGGGCCCCACAAGAGTGCGTGCTCAGCCCATTCCTGTACTCCCTGTTCACCCATGACTGCGTGGCCATGCAAGCCTCAAACTAAATCATTACGTTTGCAGACGACAAAACAGTAGTAGGCCGGATTACCAACAACGACGAGACAGCCTACAGGAAGGAGGGGAAGGCCCTGGTAGAGCGGGTCCATGAAAATAACCTCTCTCTCAACGTCAACAGACGTCAACAAAACAGCAGTGGGAGCACATCCCTATCCACATCGATGGGACCGCAGTAGAGAAGGTGGAAAGCTTCAAGTTCCTGGGCGTACACATCACTGACGATCTGGAATGGTTCAGCCACGCAGACATTGTGGTGAGGAAGGGGAAAGAGCACCTCTTCAACCTCAGGAGGCTGAAGAAATGTGGCTTGGCCCCTAAGACCCTCAGAAACTTTTACAGATGCACATTTTGAGAGCATCCTGTCGGGCTGTATCACCGCCTGGTACGGCAACTGCACCGCCCGCAATCTCAGGGCTCTCCAGAGGGTGGTGCGGTCTGCCCAACGCATCACTGGGGGCACACCGTCTGCCCTCCAGGACACCTACAGCACCCGATGTCACAGGAAGGCCAAACAGATCATCAAGGACAACAACCACCCCAGCCAAGGCCTGTTCACCCCGCTATCATCCAGAAGGCGAGGTCAGTACAGGTGCATCAAAGCGGAGACCGAGAGACTGAAAAACAGCTTCCATCTCAAGGCCATCAGACTGTTAAATAGCCATCACCTGGCTACTCAACCCTCCACCTTAGAGGCTGCTGCCCTATATACATAGACATGGAATCACTGGCAAGTAACACTAGTCACTTTAATAATGTTTACATACTGCTTTACTCATCTCATATGTATATACTGTATTCTATTCTACTGTATTTTAGTCAATGCCACTCTGACATTGCTGGTCTTAATATTTATGTATTTCTTAATTCCATTATTTTACTTTCAGATGTGTGTATTGTTGTGAATTGTTAGATACTACTGTATTGTTGGAGCTAGGAACACAAGCACTTACCTACACCCACAACAACATCTGCTAAATATGTGTGTGTGACCAATACAATGTGATTTGATGAAGAACCAGCTCTGGAGTGTCAAGGCAAGGCATCGAGCCAGAGAGCAGACAACTCCTATCGTTCCTTCCATCTTCCTCCCTATTGTCTCCTCCTCTCTCCTCCACCTGTCTCCCTCCTGTCTCCTCACATCGTCTAGCTGGCAGAGTTACGGCAGTACAGATCCCTTGGAGGGAGGAGGATGGATGGATGGTGAAAGGGAGGGAGGAGTGAGATTGAGGCCCGTAAAACAGGCCGTATTTATGGGCCACCACCTCGTTCATTACAGCCCCATTAAACCAAATGGAGTGGTTGACTGCTCTGCAATTTCTGTCTGATACAGGGAGGTCACGGGGGGGGGGGGAGAGTCTACTGGGCAAAGAGGCCAGAGTCATCAGTCACTCTTACCATCAACCGTCTGGCTGTAATGCATTAGGAATTGTGCCGCGAATATCAGACGGTCTTGTTGTAATGGTGGTGTTGATGCGGGTGATGGTGTGTGTGTGTTAGCGTATTTTAAAAAATTAGAATAATAATATTGAACCTTTATTTAACTAAGCAAGTCAGTGTTATGTGCATGTGTTAATGTATGTGTGTGTGTGTGTGTGTGTGTGTGTGTGTGTGTGTGTGTGTGTGTGTGTGTGTGTGTAATGGGGGGAGATAAAGGAAAGAGGAGGTTGTAGGTAGATAAGGGGTGACAGAAGGGGAGTGGTAAAGCGATAGGAGAAGGGACTGTATAGAAGCAATAGGATAGGAGAAGGGACTGTATAGAAGCGATAGGATAGGAGAAGGGACTGTATAGAAGCGATAGGATAGGAGAAGGGACTGTATAGAAGCGATAGGATAGGAGAAGGGACTGTGATAGGAGCGATAGGATAGGAGAAGGGACTGTATAGAAGCGATAGGATAGGAGAAGGGACTGTATAGAAGCGATAGGATAGGAGAAGGGACTGTATAGAAGCGTAGTAGGAGAGGGCGTATAGGAGCGATAGGATAGGAGAAGGGACTGTATAGAAGCAATAGGATAGGAGAAGGGACTGTATAGAAGCGATAGGACAGGAGAAGGGACTGTGATAGGAGCGATAGGATAGGAGAAGGGACTGTATTGAAGCGATAGGATAGGAGAAGGGACTGTGATAGGAGCGATAGGATAGGAGAAGGGACTGTGATAGGAGCGATAGGATAGGAGAAGGGACTGTATTGAAGCGATAGGATAGGAGAAGGGACTGTGATAGGAGCGATAGGATAGGAGAAGGGACTGTGATAGGAGCGATAGGATAGGAGAAGGGACTGTATAGAAGCGATAGGATAGGAGAAGGGACTGTATTGAAGCGATAGGATAGGAGAAGGGACTGTGATAGGAGCGATAGGATAGGAGAAGGGACTGTATTGAAGCGATAGGATAGGAGAAGGGACTGTATTGAAGCGATAGGATAGGAGAAGGGACTGTATAGAAGCGATAGGATAGGAGAAGGGACTGTATAGAAGCGATAGGATAGGAGAAGGGACTGTGATAGGAGCGATAGGATAGGAGAAGGGACTGTATTGAAGCGATAGGATAGGAGAAGGGACTGTATAGAAGCGATAGGATAGGAGAAGGGACTGTATAGAAGCGATAGGATAGGAGAAGGGACTGTATAGAAGCGATAGGATAGGAGAAGGGACTGTATAGAAGCGATAGGATGGGAGAAGGGACTGTGATAGGAGCGATAGGATAGGAGAAGGGACTGTATAGAAGCAACAGGATAGGAGAAGGGACTGTATAGAAGCGATAGGATAGGAGAAGGGACTGTGATAGGAGTGATAGGATAGGAGAAGGGACTGTGATAGGAGCGATAGGATAGGAGAAGGGACTGTATTGAAGCGATAGGATAGGAGAAGGGACTGTATAGAAGCGATAGGATAGGAGAAGGGACTGTATTGAAGCGATAGGATAGGAGAAGGGACTGTATAGAAGCGATAGGATAGGAGAAGGGACTGTATAGAAGCGATAGGATAGGAGAAGGGACTGTATAGAAGCGATAGGATAGGAGAAGGGACTGTATAGAAGCGATAGGATAGGAGAAGGGACTGTGATAGGAGCGATAGGATAGGAGAAGGGACTGTGATAGGGGCGATAGGATAGTAGAAGGGACTGTATAGAAGCAATAGGATAGGAGAAGGGACTGTATTGAAGCGATAGGATAGGAGAAGGGACTGTATAGAAGCGATAGGATAGTAGAAGGGACTGTATAGAAGCGATAGGATAGGAGAAGGGACTGTATAGAAGCGATAGGATAGGAGAAGGGACTGTATAGAAGCGATAGGATAGGAGAAGGGACTGTATAGAAGCGATAGGATAGTAGAAGGGACTGTATAGAAGCGATAGGATAGGAGAAGGGACTGTGATAGGAGCGATAGGATAGGAGAAGGGACTGTATAGAAGCGATAGGATAGTAGAAGGGACTGTATAGAAGCGATAGGATAGGAGAAGGGACTGTATAGAAGCGATAGGATAGGAGAAGGGACTGTATAGAAGCGATAGGATAGGAGAAGGGACTGTATAGAAGCGATAGGATAGGAGAAGGGACTGTATAGAAGCGATAGGATAGGAGAAGGGACTGTATAGAAAGCTCCAGGTTGGTAGTGGCTCCTGTTAAACTCTGTGACATTTCCAATGTCAGCCGAGCTCCATCACCATGCTATTTTGGAAGCCCGAGCGGTGAAATCAAGGAAATTTACTGCTTCCTAATTTAATGCCGCCACTGAATTTATGACTGACGAAACAGGACTCAGGGAAAAGAGAAAAATACAATGTGAACCCAAGGACAGGGACCAGCCAACCTTGCATTTGAACGTTCATCGTTGGCCATATTGGTTATAGTGAGAACGTTATGGCACTTTCAACAGCAATAATACAAGATGTGTGTGTGTGTTAATAAACACAATGTGTTGCAGTGTGTGTATGGTGTGTATACATACGTGCTGGAAACAGCTCCGGACGCTGGGTTCAATGTTGCTCCCTCCGAAGGCAGCGACCTCTCCTAGTTGCCGTGGTATCTGGATGGCGTCATGGAGCAGCAGACCCAGCTGTCTCTGGTCACACGTATCCCCCGACGACGCCACCTGACTGAACAGGTCTGGAGGAGAGAGAGAGACAGAGAGGCGAGGGGTGTGAGACCACAGAAATACAGTTTCTCATCGAAGCCTCCACTGTCAATCTTTATCAGTGAGTGTGTTGTGTGAGAGTGTGAGTCAGCGTGTTGTGTCAGTGTGTGTGTCAGTGTGTCAGTGTGTGTATTAATAGCCCTATGTGGGTACTCATCTATCAGAGCTCAGGGAGAAGGTAGAGGAGAGGAGTCCAGGTGAGCTGAGCAACCCTGCCAGAATACAACCCAGAGGAATCCACAGTCTCTCTCTCTCTCTCTCTCTCTCTCTCTCTCTCTCTCTCCCCTCCCTCCCTCCCTCCCTCCCTCTATCCCTCCCTCCCTTTCTTCCTCCCGCTCCCCCCTCTCTCTCCCCCTCCCTCCCTTCCTCCTGCCCTCCCTCTCGTCCTCCCTCCCTCTCTTCCTCCCTCCCTCCATCCCTTTCTTCCTCCCGCTCTCCCACTCTCCCCTCTCTCTCCCCCTCCCTCCCTCCCTCCCTCCCCCTCCATCCCTCTCCCCATCCCTCTCTTCCTCCCTCCCTCTTTTCCTCCATCCATCCCTCTCTCTCTCTCCCCCCCTCCCTCCCTCCCTCCCCCCTCTTCCTCCTGCCCTACCTCTCTCCCTCCATCCCTCTCTCCCTCTCTTCCTCCATCCCTCTCTTCCTCCCTCCATCCCTCTCTACCGCTCTTCCTCCCTCCCTCTCTCTCCTCCTCCCTCCCTCACTCCCACTCTCCTCCCTCTCTCTCCTCCTCCCTCCCTCACTCCCACTCTCCTCCCTCTCTTCCTCCCTCCCACTCTCCTCCCTCCCTCTCTTCCTCCATCCCTCTCTTCCTCCCTCCATCCCTCTCTACCGCTCTTCCTCCCTCCCTCTCTCTCCTCCTCCCTCCCTCACTCCCACTCTCCTCCCTCTCTTCCTCCCTCCTCCCTCCCTCCCTCCCTATTTCTTCCTCTGTCTCTGTAAATCTCCTCACTATCACAGGAGAGTAATCAATTCCCCATCAGCCCCTGCTCTGAGGGTATGACAGGGCATCTGCCCATCGTTGAGAAAGGAAACCTCTCGTCTAGACGTACAAACACAATATTTTTCGTTTCAATCGTAAAACAAAACAAAACCAAATTGAATGCAACAGCTCAGTTAATTGTTGTCAGGGCTCTGTCTGCCTTGTTATTACCAGATAGGATAAAGAGAGAGAGACAAACTTTGATGAACTCCCATATCTGTTAGGCGAAATACTGCAGTGTGCAGTCACAGCAGCAAGATTTGTGGCCCGTTGCCATGAGAAAAGGGCAACCAGTGGAGAAGAAATAAACATTGTGTACTTCAATTAGGGGAGGGGTGGTAAGGTTAGGGGAAAATAATAAAGGAAAAAAAAAATAATAATAATAATAAACAAAACAAAAAAAAAAATATATATATATATATATATATATATATATATATATATATATACATTTACAAAAAAATATATGGGGATTGGAAATGATGCAGATAATTACATTGATAGAAGCCACAATCTGCAGTATTAAAGCTGATCTACCCCCTAAAATAATACAAAACACAAATTCTACAACACTGTAAAAACAACCTGTTTATTTATTTTCCCTTTCATACTTTAACTTTGTATTTATTTTTATATAACCTTTATTTAACTAGGCAAGTCAGTTAAGAACAAATTGTTATTTGCAATGATGGCCTACCAAAAGGCAAAAGGCCTCCTGGGGGTAGGAGGCTGCGATAAAAATGTAAAAAAAGTTAAATATAGGACAAAACCCACGTCAAGACAAGAGACACCACAACACTACATAAAGAGAGACCTAAGACAACAACATAGCACATGAAACACAGCATAGCAGCAACACAACATGACAACACAGCAAAAAAGCAACACATGACAACAACATACTGTAGTTGCAACACAACATGGTAGCAGCACAACATGACAACAACATACTGTAGTTGCAACACAACATGGTAGCAGCACAACATGACAACAACATACTGTAGTAGCAACACAACATGGTAGCAGCACAACATGACAACAACATACTGTAGTAGCAACACGGCATGGTAGCAACACAACATGACAACAACATACTGTAGTAGCAACAGAACATGGTAGCAGCACAACACGACAACAACATACTGTAGTAACAACACAGCATGGTAGAAACACAACATGACAAGAACATACTGTACTAGCAACACAGCATGGTAGCAACACAACAACAGCATACTGTAATAGCAACACAGCATGGTAGCAACACAACATGACAACAACACACTGTAGTAGCAACACAACATGAGAACAACATACTGTGGTAGCAACACAGCATAGTAGCAACACAACATGACAACAACATACTGTAGTAGCAACACAGCATGGTAGCAACACTACATGACAACAACATACTGTAGTAGCAACACATCATGGTGGCAACACAACAACAACATACTGTAGTAGCAACACAGCATGGTAGCAACACAACATGACAACAACATATTGTAGTAGCAACACAACATGACAACAACATACTGTAGTAGCAACACAGCATAGTAGCAACACAACATGACAACAACATACTGTAGTAGCAACACAGCATAGTAGCAACACAACATGACAACACCACACTGTAGTAGCAACACAGCATAGTAGCAACACAACATGACAACATACTGTAGTAGCAACACAGCATGGTAGCAACACAACATGATAACAACATACTGTAGTAGTAACACAGCATGGTAGCAACACAACATGACAACAACATACTGTAGTAGCAACACAGCATGGTGGCAACACAACATGACAACAACATACTGTAGTAGCAACACAGCATGGTGGCAACACAACATGACAACAACATACTGTAGTATCAATACAACATGACAACAACATACTGTAGTAGCAACACAGCATGGTAGCAACACAACATGACAACAACATACTGTAGTAGCAACACAGCATGGTAGCAACACAACATGACAACAACATACTGTAGTAGCAACACAGCATGGTAGCAACACAACAACAACATACTGTAGAAGTAACACAGCATGGTAGCAACACTACATGACAACAACATACTGTAGTAGCAACACAGCATGGTAGCAACACAACACCACAGCATTGTAGCAACACAACATGGTAGCAACACAACATGACAACACAGCATGGTAGCAACACAACATGACAAAACAGCATGGAAGCAACACAACATGACCACAACATACTGTAGTAGCAACACAACATGGTAGCAGCACAAAACATGGTACAAACATTATTGGGCACAGACAACAGCATAATGGGCAAGAAGGTAGAGACAACAATACATCACACAAAGCAGCCACAACTGTCAGTAAGAGTGTCCATGATTGAGTCTTTGAATGAAGAGACTGAGATAAAACTGTCCAGTTTGAGTGTTTGTTGCAGCTCGTTCCAGTCACTAGCTGCAGCGAACTACTTGCACATTGTTACAACACTGTACATAGCCAATAATATAACATTTGAAATATCTATATTCTTTTAAAACTTTTGTGGGTGTAATGTTGACTAATGTTTCCCTTGTTTATTTCCCTTTCGTTTATTGTCTATTCCATTTGCTTTGGCAATGTAAACAGATGTTTCCCATGCCAATACACCCCTTTGAATTGAATTGATTTGAGAGATAGAGAGAGGTGGCGGGAGAGAGAGAGAGATGTGAGAGAGAGTGAGAAAAGACAGGGATGCAGTATAGACAGGAAGAACGATTGAGAGAGAGAAAGAAAGAAAACCGAGAGAGAAATACAGTGGAGAGTGAAAAAGGCGATAGAGAGCGGGGGGGCAATAAAAGGATGGAGGGATGGGGCTCATCTATCTGCCTGGTGTTGTCTTTGATCTCTGTGTGAGACCCTGCCTTGATGTCAGCTCTCCTTAAGTAGAGTGGTAATGGCGATTCTATCATACCGTACATGTGCGTGGGTCTGCATGCGAGTGTCTGCATGTGCACAAACCAGCCTTGATGTCAGCT
>NC_042957.1:20895169-20947669 GCF_901001165.1 Salmo trutta
AATTGAATCTGAACGCCCTCAGTCCAAATCACTCAGACGTACTAGGAGCTCTCGTCTCATCATCACAAGATAATGCAATATAATATGACAAACCCAAAACGCCTGAATCATCTAAACTCATTAACACCCACACTAACTCATAAAACCACACACACACACTTTCACTCTCACTGCCCCCTACTCTCAGCACGACAAACCCACTCCACCCTCTAGCCCAGAAATGCGACAGAAAGCAGACACAGAAAGAAGAAAGTGAAGCAGTAAAGTTTGGAGCTCTCTAAATAACAGCATAAACTGGGTGGTTCAATCCCTGAATGCTGATTGGCTGACAGCTGTGGTATACCGCAGGTATGACAAAACATTTGTTTTTACTGTTCTAATTACGTTGGTAACCAGTTTATAATAGGAATAAGGCACCGCGGGGGTTTATGGTATACAGCTAATATACCACGGCTAGGGGCTGTATCCAGGCACTCTGCGTTGCGCCGTGCGTAAGAACTTAGCCATGGTATATTGGCCATATACCCCCCCTCTCCAGTGTTATTGCTTAAATAACCCCTGGGTAATAATGACAGAGAGCCTGGCTCAGTCCCAGCAGCAAGGTACAGCAATACCCAGAGGAAGTGAGGTGACCATTTATATCCACACACCGTCAGCAGCCAACGGGGAATAAATAACACAAAGATAGCTATGGCCAGCTGGTTATTGTAGAAGACAATTTATTCCCTTTTGGGATGAAACACACAGCGGCACAAATGGAATCTCAACAAAACAAGGATGTAGACACATTCAGGTACACACAAACTCAATCGCATACCTGGTTGCGTGTGTGTGTGTGTGTGTGTGTGTGTGTGTGTGTGTGTGTGTGTGTGTGTGTGTGTGTGTGTGTGTGTGTGAAGGAAACTTACAGCACAGTGCTTTCTGTAGCCTACGGATCTTCATGGCTGTTCTGTAAGCGGAAAATCTCACGTTGTTCAGGTCGGCTAAAAGGTGAGAGAGAAAGAAAGAGAGAGAGGAAAAACAGAGGGATGGAATCAATCATACAGAATGGATAATAGCGATCTGATATGAAATAATGATGTCAAACTGAAAAGCTGTTAAAAAGACGTGCCGTAGTGTAATTTCTATATAGTCACAGGGAGGGCTGGACATGGCTGGTAATTGGGTTAGTGAGACCTATTTGTTGAGCGTTGGCCTTTAGGAACTGTTCCACAGCTTATTACTGATCTATCTGATCATTAAAGGACAGTCACACTGACCACCGCAACGGTGACCCATACATAAATATGGATGTTACAGTCAGTGTGTGTGTGTGTGTGTGTGTGTGTAAGCGAGACAGTAAGATACTGTGTGAAAGACCACATGAGAGAGCTTTGCAGTTACTGCTTGGTGTCAAATTTGAGTGAAAGTTTTGTGATTATATGACCGGCGTCTGTCTGTCTGTCTGTCTGTCTGTCTGTCTGTCTGTCTGTCTGTCTGTCTGTCTGTCTGTGTGTGTGTGTGTCTGTCTGTCTGTTTCATACCAAGCGACTGGTAGAGCTCTGTCATCTTTGGATGGTCCCAGCAGGTAGTCTGAGTCTGGTGGCTGGAAGACAACAGGGGATAATGATAAGGCTTTTGTCACACACACACACACACACACACACACACACACAAGGGCTGGGCGGTATACCGTATTTTACTATATACTGGTATTGATGCACGGAACAGTTTGGGTTTTTGCTTTACCTCCTATAAAGGTATTTGAATGTTTGGTTTGTTAAATGTTCTACACTGTGTGTAATGTCCATTTGTATAGTTTACTCCGCTACTTGAGTCATCCCTCTCCGCTCCCTCTCTCCAAGCCGCTTTCCACACAGACCTAGTCCCACCCCTTCCCTCAAGGAGAGCATTTGTTGTTGCTTGACCACGAGACACTTTCGTTCAGTCTGCATGGTCAATGCAGCACATGCAACGATGTTGTTTCCACTTTGATCTTAATATAAATCCACAAGCGTTCTATAATTACAATATTAGTTTGTGTTTCTTACATCAGCAAAGAGCTAGTTTTGTATTTTCTTAGCCACTAATGCTACTCGCTAGATGACTAGCTAATAAAAGTACTGAGTCAGAGCAAACATAGCTGGCTAGTACAGCCTGATACCAGTGCTGGTGGAGGCCTAAATCAGCATGTTGTTTGTGCAACAGTACCTTCTAAATCAAAGAGGAATAGGCAAAGATTTACTGTAGCCAAAGATTATAGGGTCCCCTAGGAAACACTGATCACTATTTTGTCACAATAACTCGTCCATGGCATTTTCATTCGTTGTCATGTCAAACAACACTGTATTCAAAGTGCTCACTATTATTTCTATTCTAACTATATAATTATAATAAACATTATATTTCCATGATTCCAAAAGTTCACCCAAGTGTTTTGATCTAAATCTCAAATGCAACATTTGGTTAAAAATAAGGCCTAGTATTTTTGCCCATATCGTGGCAGTGTGGAAATGATCTGAAATGAGTGCAGGAAATGCAGGAGATTATTTTAGGTTGAATTGAACAGTATAAAACAATCAGAATGGAGAAAGATCCATTGAAATCATTTTGAAAATATGTGCTTCCACCCTAGTGTCACGCACTACTCATAAAGCACTAGAGTCACGCACTACTCATAAAGCACTAGAGTCACGCACTACTCATAAAGCACTAGAGTCACGCACTACTCATAAAGCACTAGAGTCACGCACTACTCATAAAGCACTAGAGTCACGCACTACTCATAAAGCACTAGGGTCACGCACTACTCATAAAGCACTAGGGTCACGCACTACTCATAAAGCACTAGGGTCACGCACTACTCATAAAGCACTAGAGTCACGCACTACTCATAAAGCACTAGGGTCACGCACTACTCATAAAGCACTAGGGTCACGCACTACTCATAAAGCACTAGGGTCACGCACTACTCATAAAGCACTAGGGTCACGCACTACTCATAAAGCACTGGGGTCACGCACTACTCATAAAGCACTGGGGTCACGCACTACTCATAAAGCACTAGAGTCACGCACTACTCATAAAGCACTAGAGTCACGCACTACTCATAAAGCACTAGAGTCACTCACTACTCATAAAGCACTAGAGTCACGCACTACTCATAAAGCACTAGAGTCACGCACTACTCATAAAGCACTAGAGTCACGCACTACTCATAAAGCACTAGAGTCACGCACTACTCATAAAGCACTAGAGTCACGCACTACTCATAAAGCACTAGAGTCACGCACTACTCATAAAGCACTAGAGTCACGCACTACTCATAAAGCACTAGAGTCACGCACTACTCATAAAGCACTAGGGTCACGCACTACTCATAAAGCACTAGAGTCACGCACTACTCATAAAGCACTAGGGTCACGCACTACTCATAAAGCACTAGAGTCACGCACTACTCATAAAGCACTAGGGTCACGCACTACTCATAAAGCACTAGGGTCACGCACTACTCATAAAGCACTAGAGTCACGCACTACTCATAAAGCACTAGGGTCACGCACTACTCATAAAGCACTAGGGTCACACACTACTCATAAAGCACTAGAGTCACGCACTACTCATAAAGCACTAGGGTCACGCACTACTCATAAAGCACTAGGGTCACGCACTACTCATAAAGCACTAGAGTCACACACTACTCATAAAGCACTAGAGTCACGCACTACTCATAAAGCACTAGGGTCACGCACTACTCATAAAGCACTAGGGTCACGCACTACTCATAAAGCACTAGAGTCACGCACTACTCATAAAGCAAATGTACAACTTTTATTAATCAAAAACATGAAATAAATAAAAACAAATACCGTCATAAATTTGAAAATTACCCTATGATAAGATATTTTGGCCATATCGCCCAGCCCTCCCCCCCACACACACACACACACACACACACACACACACACACACACACACACACACACACACACACAGAGAGAGAGACAGACAGACAGATCAAATCAATTGCTCTGTCTTGTCGACTGGTTTTCTTATCGTCTCAATAATAGAGGCACATATATACAAATCCAAAACGCGGGTCTGATTGTGATTCCCAAAGCATACAAATCATCTAGGAGGCCTTCAGAGTGACGCACCCATACACCCCTCATCTCTGCAGGCCTCCTCTCAGTACGCTACATAGCACACTCTGCCAGGTCCCCTGGGGCTACGAGGGGGACATGTTGATGCCTTGTCTCCATCCTGTTTACATTTCAGCTTCTGAGAAACGCCGCCAGGTGCGGAGAGCACAGACAACACAGCCAAATATACAAGAACCACGTTTGAAATAAAAACACACAAACAAATTTACTTGAATCTGATCAAGCAGAGTAGGGTTGAGTTTATGACTCCAGAAGACAGAATTGATAAGTAGGTGTGGGGTTTGTGTCTGTCTGTCTGCTGCCCTTCTTCACCCGATCAGGGAACTCATTTATATTTGAGTGATTCTCCGCTTCGGCGAAATATCCCTTCCTGTACCCACACTGATATCAAGGGAATTGTTGGGAATTGCTGTGTTGTGACGTCTATTATGTTGTGAATGCCAGTATCTCTGTGATTAGGTTGTCATAGTGAGACTGTCTCCACAGAGAGAGAGAGAGAGAGAGAGAGAGAGAGAGAGAGAGAGAGAGAGAGAGAGAGAGAGAGAAAGAGAGAAAGAGAGAAATGGAAGGGAGAGAGAAAATAAAGAGATGAGAGAGAGAGAGAGAGAGAAGACAGGCTATCCAGTGAGTGAAGTGAAGTGCTGACAATAGAGCACAGGGGAGACGAACTACAGAAGCCATCAGCAGGTGTTCATCCCTCTTCATCATGCTCTGAAATGGCACACTTTCATACCTTCCTTGCGCTCAGCTCAGGGTTCCTGTTTTAGCTGTGCTATTTGAGACAGGGGCCGATTCAATCATGGCCGGACGGATATTATTGTGTCCCAGTGAGGATTTGGACACCAAGCCGTCAGAAATGAATTCATATCTCCTCTTGTTCGAACAGCTTGAGGATTTAGCCGTGGTTGTGGCATAAGCTTGTACACACACACCCATGCACATATGTGCATGCATGCACGGACACACACACACACACACACACACACACACACACACACACACACACACACACACACACACACACACACACACACACACACACACACACACATCTGGAAGTGTGTTAATGACTATCTATCAGTGCCAACAGCAGTCAGAGTAAACACAATAATGGTTGCCATTCAACTAAGTCTGTAGGAGGAACATCAAAGAGAAGCCAGCCTTAGCCCCAAAGATGAAACACAAGGAGTTGACTGTGATCTGGCAACCCGTGGAGTCTTTCCACTATGTATTCAGTGCAAAGCAGCAGAATGACAAACACAGCAGACAGGCTCAATCAAAAAATGGATTACACTAGCTGTCTACTACCACTGCTGGACCGGCAGCTTAGGCCTGTCATAATGACGACAACCCACAGAGTTGGCAGGTTCTAAGCTTCCTCAATCATCCCTTCTTTCTCCCTCTGTCGTCCGTCCTCATTTATCCTCAGAAACTCCCAAGTTTAAGGTTACCTGTGGTAACCTTTGCAAGGACAGAGCTGTGACGAATGTAGACATGTGTTAAGGCTTGAAGATCACACAGACATTCATGTCCCAGAATGTGAAAGAGATGGTTTGGCACCAAGCTCAGGGTTATAGAATCTCTCTGATTTGAAGAACCACACAGAGATCAAAGTCCCTCTTTTTAACAAGGAGTTAAGGATGACTGGTCGAAAGCTACAGCCTGAGAGCACTAAAGTCGCTTGGTAGTGTCATACAGAATTCTGCATTCATTCTCAAAGCCGGTTTGAGATGTAGGGTTTTTCATGTTGCCAATGGTTCCGAGTCCATTCTACCAATGGGTAGAATGCTTATTGGAAGTTAATTTTTGTGGAATACGTGGTGCAAAGATGGAGCTTAGAAGAGATTTGGATAAAGAAGTCAGACAGGAAGTCAGAGCAGCTCCACAGCCTGTCCTCAGCAGGGAGTTGAGTGAGTGATATACTGTAGAGAGCACAGTGAGCCTGGAGATGAATCCGGTTTGAGGATAAATAGATGCAGCGCTTGACATTTCCCTGTAAACATCATTATAAAACTGGTTGTTTGGATCACGGATGCTGGATGGACGAGCAGCGTTCCAAGCCGTCACAAACACACCTATTAGCCGTCACAAACACACCTATGCCTGCTAACAGTTCCATCTGAAAATTATCACTGCTCCTCCATCAGAATATCATGTTCATGTTGCTATCCCAATCATCTGTTTTATTTATCTCAACTCACACATTATTTCCCATTGCTTCTAGCCAAGCATTTAGTTTAATACAGCGGGGGTTAATATAAGCCTAGCATTTAGTTTAATACAGCGGGGGTTAATATAAGCCTAGCATTTAGTTTAATACAGCGGGGGTTATTATAAACCTAGCATTTAGTTTAATACAGTGGGGGTTAATATAAGCCTAGCATTTAGTTTAATACAGCGGGGGTTAATATAAGCCTAGCATTTAGTTTAATACAGCGGGGTTAACATAAGCCTAGCATTTAGTTTAATACAGCGGGGGTTAATATAAGCCTAGTATTTAGTTTAATACAGCAGGGGTTAATATAAGCCTAGCATTTAGTTTAGTACAGCGGGGGTTAACATAAGCCTAGCATTTAGTTTAATACAGCGGGGGTTAATATAAGCCTAGTATTTAGTTTAATACAGCAGGGGTTAATATAAGCCTAGCATTTAGTTTAGTACAGCGGGGGTTAATATAAGCCTAGCGTTTAGTTTAGTACAGCGGGGGTTAATATAAGCCTAGCGTTTAGTTTAGTACAGCGGGGGTTAATATAAGCCTAGCGTTTAGTTTAGTACAGCGGGGGTTAATATAAGCCTAGCGTTTAGTTTAGTACAGTGGGGGTTAATATAAGCCTAGCGTTTAGTTTAGTACAGCGGGGTTTAATATAAGCCTAGCGTTTAGTTTAGTACAGCGGGGGTTAATATAAGCCTAGCATTTAGTTTAGTACAGCGGGGTTTAATATAAGCCTAGCATTTAGTTTAGTACAGCGGGGGTTAATATAAGCCTAGCATTTAGTTTAGTACAGCGGGGTTTAATATAAGCCTAGCATTTAGTTTAGTACAGCGGGGGTTAATATAAGCCTAGCGTTTAGTTTAGTACAGCGGGGGTTAATATAAGCCTAGCATTTAGTTTAGTACAGCGGGGTTTAATATAAGCCTAGCGTTTAGTTTAGTACTGTCTTTAGACATCAATAAGGTACAAGAGGCACAATTTAAATGTGACTGTATTCATGATACAGCACTGACTCGTGTCTTATTGCTTAATTAAATGACATCTCTGAGTAAACATCATTAAAACGGGACTCTGGGATAGAATACTGCATAAAACCCAGGAAACTCCGCATTTTATGTAACTAATAAGCTACTCTGAAGTGCTGTTTATGAGAGCATGTGGCCAAGCTGTAGCAGAGTAGTAAATTACTACATTCTAATTCATATTAAATTATTAGAAATTCTAATTCCTAATTCTATCAGTGTGAATAGAATGACAGAGGGGACTCTGCTTCTCCTTGGCTCCAGGATGCCTTGGATACAGGCAGCATAATTACAGCGTTTAGAATCCTCTACATAACGACCACTTCCCCTGGCATTTCCTGTTTGGCTTGGCTACTTCCTCCTCATCACAGACCAGATGATTACAGAAGATAAAGAACGCATCATTTTTCACAGCTCTAGATTATCTCAGCAGGCCTGTGTAGCGATGTGTCGTTTCTGAACATTATTGACATTAACCAACTTTAGCTTTTCTCCCTAAAACAAACCTTCTCTACCTCCAAGACATTGGGTTGTAAAAATGGCTCTCGACACCAAGGGGTGATACCATCTGACCTAGCAGGACTACAAAAGTACTGCTCCCCTCTTAGCCTCTTATCCGTCTGGACCTCTCAAACTGGACCTCTCAAGCTGGACCTCTATTAAGGAGGGAGGAGAACCTCAATCTTCAGTAGGCCAACCACAGGGCCTGGACCTTTGCGGCAGGTAGTCTAGTGATTAGAGCGTTGGGCCAGTAACCGAAAGGTTGTTGGATTGAATCCCCGAGCTGACGCGGTAAAATAAATCTGTCGTTCTGCCTCTGAACAAGGCAGTTAACCCACTGTTCCCCGGTAGGCCGTCATTGTAAATAAGAATTTGTTTTAGCTGACTTGCCTAGTTAAATAAAGGTTCAATTAAAACATTTAAAAATAATAATTTTAAGGCAAGAACTGGTGAACTGATAAATTAGGGGAAGTACCTTTTAGGGAGCAGTACATGTAATCCGGTACATAAATTAGGACGAAGAGCCCATGCACTAAACTGTCTCAGAAGGAGACTTAGCCATTAGAGAGCTAGTGTAACCTGAATGGTATATTTAAGATGACCTTCTTCAAGGAAAGAGAACACAATTAGAGCAAAGCCTCTGCAACTCAAGCAAGGAGCCAACAGAGAAGAACAACAAGCATAAGGACACCAACTCAGGACCAAAGGAGCAACCTGAAGGAGGAACCAGAAAGGACACACAGCCATCTTCTTCCTTTGTTCTCCTCAATGCGGCCTGAACAATCAAGAAGCCACAACAGTATTTAATCACAGACTGAGTATGACATCTTTTAATGTTCTGGATCTCCAGGTTGTAACTTCTTGTCTTTCATCCTATTTCATACCTTTTCAAATATTTTGATTAGTGATTAGTGTTTTTAAATGTTGATTGTATAAAGAACTTGTGTTTGTCTTGTTATTCTAAGGAAATAACTCAAATTCTCAAAGAATTCCTACCTTCATATTAATCTATGTATTACTATTATTCTATTTGCAGTCTTATATAGTTATATGAGTCAGGACTTCTTAGAATACCATTTTGTCCAATACTGGACTGGTGCCCCATTAATCATTTTATAGTAATAAGTGTACACACTACTCTACACCAGTGAAGACCACAAGCTAACCACACCCGCCTCTGTAGGGCAGATTATTTATTTGCTTTGCCATACAGTATTTCCCATGCTAATACGCTGCAGGAGATTTAATATGACTCACAAATGTACATATACACATGTATAGTGCATTCGGAAAGTACTCAGACCCCTTTACTTTTCCACATTTTTTTTACAGCCTTATTCTAAAATTGATTAAATCATTTTTTCCCCCTCATCAATCTACACACAATACCCCATAATGGCAAAGAAAAAACAGGTTTTTAGATGTTTTAGCAAATCTATTAAAAATAAAACTGAAATATCACATTTACATAAGTATTCAGACCCTTTACTCAGTACTTTGTTGAAGCACCTTTGGCAGCGATTACAGCCTCAAGTCTTGGGTATGATGCTAGAAGCTTGGTACACCTGTATTTGGGGAGTTTCTCCCATTCTTCTCCGCAGAGCCTCACAAGCTCTGTCAGGTTGGATGGGGAGCGTCGCTGCACAGCTATTTTCAGGTCCCTACAGAGATGTTCGACCGGGTTCAACCAGTCTGGGATAAGGCTGGGCCACTCAAGGACATTCAGAGACTTGTCCTAAAGCCACTCATGCGTTGTCTTTGCAGTGTGCTTAGGGTTGTTGCCCTGTTGGAAGGTGAACCTTCGCCCCAGTCAGTCATGTGAAATCCATAGATTAGGGCCTAATGAATTTATTTAAATTGACTGATTTCCTCATTTGAACTCTGTAAAATCATTGAAATTGTTGCATTTATATTTTAGTTATATATATATATACAGTACCAGTCAAAAGTTTGGACACACCTACTCATATATTTTATATTTGAGATTTTGCCTTGATGACAGCTTTGCACACTCTTGGCATTCTCTCAACCAGCGACTTTGAAGAATATAAAATGTAAAACACTTTTTTGGTTACTACATGATTAACCAATGATATCAGGCCACACCCGGCCATGATTAGACACCTGTGTGTGTCCTTTGACACTATATAAACTAGTCACCCCGCAGTGTTTGTCATTATACCATGATGAAGACAGCTTGTCTGTCCAAACGTTGGCTATTCAATTATTGCATATTTTACTTTTACTTCTTCCAGCCTGCACTGTGAATGATTACTCAATGTCTTCAATACAAATGTGAAAAGTACAACTGTTTGTGTGTTATTAGTTTCGTCAGATTGTGTTTGTCTATTATTGTGACTTAGATGAAGATCAGACCACATTCTATGAGTAATCAATGCAGAAATCCAGGGGATTCCAAAAGGTCCAAACTTTTTCTTGCAACTGTATGAATTGTATATACAGTATATAAAAATGGGATGCAATGCAAATGTAAATGCCCCAAAACCCAACATCCAGGGCAGTCATCCCAAAAATTGGAACCAAGGGTGTAGGCGGTGAGCCTCAGTTCATGGAAAGCTAGGCAAAACACTGAGCTATCCTTGGGGAAGTGATGCTTCATCAACTCCCAGAGACAGAGTCACAGAGACATGCAAGTCACAGCAACTTTCTCCTGAGGAGGACTATGTCTCTGTCACGCAGGACATGTTCATGAATAATCATGAGCATTCAATGAATGATTACATTTGAAAATATAAGGGATAGAAGTAGGGAAATATCTGCGACTCAGAGACACTTTTCCCGCCTCTCCGTGACAGTCCCTCAGCCAGACTAATCTCCAACCAGAGTGCCTGCATTCTCCACTTGATATATTCCTCTTCTCCTCCTCCCCTCAAAACTTTATCATTTTTTCTCTCCTCTTCTCCTCTGCATTTGAAAAACGTTTCAACCCTTTGAATTGTAGCAACTTAATGAAAGTAATTTGATGAGTCAATGCGGATGCAAACACAACAAAGACATCCTGACGGGCACACACATTTTTACATTTGACATGTTAGTCATTCAGCAGACGCTCTAATCCAGAGCGACTTACAGTAGTGAGTGCATACATTTTCATACTGGTCCCCTGTGGGAATCGAACCCACAACCCTGGCATTGCAAGTGCCATGCACTACCAAGTGAGCCACAACTGAAGCACCCACCCCCACATACACCCACACTCAGAGACAGACCAACACACCACAGAGTGTGATGGGAAGTTTCAAGCTCTTATGTTGGCAGAAAAGACCGGCAGTCCAATATTTCATCCTGACAGCATTCTGAAAATCTGAGCCCGCTGAAATGCCAGAGGTCAGCTGGAGGTCAACTGGGGTGACAGAGCGGCGGGTGGCGAGGCTTCCATGTTTAGCCGTTTGATTCACCAGTGTGTCGCTGTTCCCATGGAAGGGAGGGGGGTAGCACAGAGGCCTTTGTGCGGTCGAGCGGACGAAAAATAGCATGAGCTAGAGAGAGAGGCGGGGGGCCCAGAGCCTAATGAATGTGTCAAAGCCTGATGTTGGAGTCACAGTAATGTCACTGCGCTGTAAGTGACCTACGATTAGCCCTGTGAAGGCCAAGGCAAAGTTTTGAATTCCCTCAGAGGGGTCAGGGAGGGCAGTCAAAGAGATTTGAGAGATTTTTAATCCCAACAGTGGCAATAGCTTAGTATTGTAGCTCCCGGCGGTGGCGTCCATTTAAATGAGATGAAAGCCTCACAGTGTTGGAGATGGAGGGAGGCTTTCAATAGGCCGATTTCCCTTTCTCTCTTCCCTTCTTAAAGGGTCACTCAGAATGAATGTGAGAGGGGCTCAGCTAAACCTGTGGTGGAGTTGCTGTGCTACGTAATACAGAGGCAAGGAAGGGACATATGGCGTGTGTGTGTGTGTGTGTGTGTAGGGAGGGCCTGGGGTTCAATGGTCAGCCACTCGAGGAGGGCCAACACCTGTGATCAGAGACAGCTGTTGTTGATTCCAGAGTTCTAAACCTGTCCTCATCTCTCCTCCCAGCTTCTCTCGCCCTTTCATCTCTGATCCCTTCCAGTGCAAAGCTCCTGGGGTAAACAAACTTCAGCTGTTCACAGGGATGTCTCCCTCTCTCACTCAGTATCTCTCTGTCTCTCTCTCATCCCCCTCTCTTTCCCACTCTCTTTCATCTCTCTCACAATCTGTCTTTGTACCTCTACCTCCTTATCACCCCTTCATCCTACCCCTGTCTCTCACCCACTCTCCTTTCTTATCCCTCTCTCTCCGTTTCGTTCGCTCAGTTACCCCCATCTCTCTATCCACCTGTCTCCCTCCCTTTAACTCTCTCTGTCTCTCTGTCTCTTAGCATGTGTCCAAGGTGCATTGAGACACTTTGAAAGCCATATTGAGTAGCGATCAGCACAAACCCATCTCTCACCATCTGCCTTTTAAATGGATACATTGTCTGCTGTACTGCTGGACTGTGAATGTATTACAATGGGCAATGTGATCTTAAGCAGCAATATCTCTGCTATGGAACTACCATAATGGAGTCCATGAATACCTAGGCATTATCACAGGTATTGTGCCAGTTGAAAAGTCCCCCAGCTAAATGAATGAGCAACAGTAGACATGACACCTAAAATCACCTCAAATTCAATATTACAACAGTGGAAACTTCCAAGAATTCAATCAAACCTTTGAAGGAAACTTTTAAACTGGAAAGACTGAGTATGAATAGAATCACACACTCATACACACTCACAAGTAAAACCAACCGCACATGCATAAATAAAAACACACACACAGCCCTTTCAACCATTGTTATGCAAATAGTTACCATCAAATAAGCATAAAGAAAGTGATTCGTCTAGCATACATAATCAGCATGTTACCAGTCAGTACAGTAGAACTCACTTGATGTAGTATGGAACCTTATTCTGAGACACGGCTCTCTGCCACGGGAGCTGCACAGAGGCTGTGGAGAAAAAGAACAAGAAAAAAATACACCATTAAAAACACAGCGTTATTTGCAGCGCAATAATCTGTTTAGTCTCCCGAGTCGGCTGCTTCCGCAAATATCCACTAATAGTTCCATAATGTAATGGCCTTTTCTCCAAATAACATTCCCACTGTGCATGAAATGTAAAAAGTAATGTGCATAACTATTGGACAGTTGGAGCGAGTTAAGACGGCTATATCTGTGAGAAGGAGCTGCATCCTCTTAATAATAGCTGTTTAATATATTCTAATGGCATGTTATTCTTAGACTTCACAGACAAAGGGGAGAACAAACGGAGAGAAGGAAAGCGGATGAGTTTGCTGATCTTCAAAGCCCAAACACAACCAACAGACTGACAGGACAATAAAAGCTGTCAGATGTGATGACATACGACTTTACAAGCTGTCGTAAGCCATTCACAGAGAGGAACATGAGCTGTCATAAGCCATTCACAGAGAGGCGCTCAGAAGTTGACGGAAGCCTTTCCCTCCCCTGTATACACCTAACCTACACACACTGCCTTTGCTATGAAGCCCCTAAATAAGATCTGGGGCAACCAATTACCTTCAGAAGTCACATAATTAGTTAAATAAAGTCCACCTCTGTGCAATCTAAGTGTCACATGATCTGTAACATGATCTCAGTATATATATATACCTGTTCTGAAAGGCCCCAGAGTCTGCAACACCACTAAGCAAGGGACACCACCAAGCAAGCGGCGCCATAAAGACTAAGGAGCACTCCGAACAGGTCAGGGACAAAGTTGTGGAGAAGTGCAGATCAGGGTTGGGTTATAAAAAAATATCAGAAACTTTGAACATCCCATGGAGCACCATTAAATCCATTATTACAAAATTGAAAGAATATGGAGCACAACAAACCTGCCAAGAGAGGGCCGCCCACCAAAAGTCACGGACCAGGCAAGGAGGGCATTAATCAGAGAGGCAACAAAGAGACCAAAGATAACCCTGAAGGAGCTGCAAAGCTCCACAGTGGAGATTGGAGTATCTGTCCATAGAAATACTTTAAGCCGTACACTCCACAGAGCTGGGCTTTACGGAAGAGTGGGCAGAAAAAAGCCATTGCTTAAAGAAAAAAAATAAGCAAACACGTTTGGTGTTTGCTAAAAGGCATGTGGGAGACTCCCAAAACATATGGAAGAAGGTACTCTGGTCAGATGAGACTAAAATTGAGCTTTTTGGCCATCAAGGAAAACACTATGTCTGGCACAAACCCAACACCTCTCATCACCCCGAGAATCCCATCCCCACAGTGAAGCATGGTGGTGGCAGCATGCTGGGAAAGGAACTGGGAAACCTGTTTCAGTCTTCCAGAGATTTGAGACTGGGACCGAGGTTCACCTTCCAGCAGGACAATGACCCTAAGCATACTGCTAAAGCAACACTCGAGTGGTTTAAGGGGAAACATTTAAATGTCTTGGAATGGCCTAGTCAAAGCCCAGACCTCAATCCAATTGAGAATATGTGGTATGACTTAAAGATTGCTATACACCAGCGGAACCCATCCAACTTGAAGGAGCTGGAGTAGTTTTGCCTTGAAGAATGGGCAAAAATCCCAGTGGCTAGATGTGCCAAGCTTATAGAGACATACCCCAAGAGACTTGCAGCTGTAATTTCTAATTTCATCTTCAAATAATATTTTTGCAGGAATCTCCTTGCGATTGATTTTGCCGAAGATTGTATCTCCGCCGGCCTGGGCAACGTGAGCTTTTGCTATCTCATCCGACATGTTGCTAGACTTTGGTCTTTGTGGCTCTACAAAGTATTGACTTAGGGGGGGGGGGGGTGAATAGTTATGCACGCTCAATTTAGTTTTTTTGTCTTATTTCTTGTTTGTTTCACAATAAAAAATATTTTGCATCTTCAAAGTGGTAGGCATGTTGTGTAAATCAAATGATACAAATCCCCCCCCCCCAAAAAATGAATTTTAATTCCAGGTTGTAAAACAACAAAATAGGAAAAATGCCAAGGAGGGTGAATACTTTCACAAGCCACTGTAGATGGAGGGTGAATACTTTCATAAGCCACTGTAGATGGAGGATGAATACTTTCACAATCCTTTGTAGATGGAGGGTGAATGTTCATGGATGGATGGATGGATGGATGGATGGATGGATGGATGGATGGATGGATGGATGGATGGATGGATGGATGGATGGAAGGATGGAAGGATGGATGGGCGGACAGACGGACACTTTCTTGATCCCTTAGGGGAAACCGAGTTATTAAAATACTATGAGAAGGAATGGTAGATTATATCTACTCTATGAGAGATGAAAGGGGAGCCTGAATGGCATCTTGTCTGGTACAGTAGCTCAGCTGTCAGCACCACTCAAGTCTATGGACATGAAGCTGCTCAGTTTCCTCTCCATCCCACCCTGTTATCATACAGCAGACATTTTGGATCCATGTCTAAGCCAAATGGGTTAGATAAAAGAGGGGTTGGATATGAGATGGAGAGAGGAAGGGGACATAGTCATGAAAAACAACATTCCTGTGGTGTATAATTTTTGTAAATGGGGATGGAAGGAGGGAGAGGTAGAGTCTGGCTTTCTCTGTCTGTTCCTAATGTTCTCTCTCTCTGCCCTCTATCCTCCCTCCCTCCCTCCCTCCCTCATTCTCTTCCTGGTTAATGACCACTCTGGTCTGAGAGGAGAATAACTAGAGGAAGTCAGAGGAGAGTTGTAATTAAGCATTGAATTATTCAAGAGTAAAGAACCTTGTGCCTGCAAATGGCCTGCGTGACTCTGTGTGTGTCTGTCTGTGTGAGTGTGTATAGGAGGCAGTGGATGATGGCTGACTTCAAAACAACCCTGACAAAAAGAACAACAGCCAAACTTACAGAAATTCCTCCCCCATCATGGATAGGCTACTGCCAAGACATTCGTAGGCTGTATTACATATCAAGGGCAGTCATTGGCTACTCACTGGAGAGGAAGTGCTGGGAGGACGGGCCAAAGTCTCTGTGGGCTTCCTGAAGGAGTTTCAGTCTCTCCTCAACGGCCACCTGCACACCAGAAAGAGGAGAGAGAGAGTTACACACACATCTGCACCCCGCCAGCTCTATATCGACTGGCCCAGCTGTGTGTGTGTATTGCTGAGTGTCCTCACTGTGAGCAGTGACTCAGTCATCATCCCTACAGTGAGGGAATAAGGCCGTCTCTACACAGGGAACCATGAGGCTTGGCTTCCACCATTTGATCATACCCCGGTGAATCTCTATGGGGTGACTGGCGACTGGGGTCAGTCCTGCTGTGCTGTGTGCCCTTCTGTCTGATCAGATCAAAGTGGCTTCCTATTTCAGTGGTCATCATCGACTCCTGCACGGTAATGCCAGGGGTGGCGGGTATGGAGAAGGATCTCTCTCTTGCTGTCTCTTTATTTGTCTCTTGTCTCTCTCTCACAGACACACACACGGTCAAGCCCACTCATACATGCAGTACAAACCCCCATTGATTCAAGCACTACAGTGACAACTGAGCCTGAGGGGTGTCAGAGTAGGGCTCTAATCCCAGCCATCAGTAAACTGGACCAGGACACAGATCATAAAATGCTAAAGCACTGGGACCTTGAGCAAGGACACCAACACCATAGAGATGGGTTGGACTGACATATCAAAGGGACATTTAGATCACACAAGAGGAGACGGACACACACACACACACAAAACCCTCTGTGAGTCATAACCACCGGGGGTGAAACATGCCCAGTCCCAAAAACACAGCACGTGTCCCAAATCAGATTAAACCAAGTGATCAAAAGAGGGGTGGGGTGAATTTGATCTTCAGTGACAGAAGTAAGCAGTACCAATACAGAAATAAGGCCCCTGTAGAGGCAGACAAGTGGAGGGCCACCTCTCCCCTTCCCTCACTGTGTCTGAGCAGCAGCATGCTGACAGACAGAGAGAGAGGAGGGAAGGAATAATGAGAGAAAGCAAAAGAACAAGAACAGACAGGTGAAAAGAGAGGGACAGAAATACATGATTACAAGACAGTAGGAGAGCTAGTATGACATTGAAAGACAATAAACATGAGTGTACAGACAAGCAGAGGGGAGAATAAGTTGGCTCCTAAACGGAGGGACATGTTAGTTGTGACACCTACACCCAAGTATGACAACTCCTAAAAGGGAGGAGGGTTGTAGCTGTGACACCTCTTCTCATGGCACATAAAAGGGAGATTTTGTTTTAGGCGTGACACCCATTGCTACACCTGTAAAAGGGGGGAAGGTTTAAGGCATGACATCCTTTGCCCACCTGTAAAAGGTAGAAGGTTTTAGGCGTGACGGCTATTGCCCACCTGTAAAATGTAGAAGGTTTTAGGCATGACATCCTTTGCCCACCTTTAAAGGGGGGAAGGTTTTAGGCGTGACACACATTGCCCACCTGTAAAAGGGGGAAGGTTTTAGGCGTGACATCCATTGCTCACCTGTAAAATGTAGAAGGTTTTAGGCATGACATCCTTTGCCCACCTGTAAAGGGGGGAAGGTTTTAGGCGTGACACGCATTGCCCACCTGTAAATGGGGGAAGGTTTTAGGCGTGACACCCATTGCCCACCTGTAAAATGTAGAAGGTTTTAGGCATGACATCCTTTGCCCACCTGTAAAAGGGGGAAGGTTTTAGGCGTGACACCCACTGCCCACCTGTAAAATGTGGAAGGTTTTAGGCATGACATCCTTTGCCCACCTGTAAAGGGGGGAAGGTTTTAGGCATGACACCCACTGCCCACCTGTAAAGGGGGAAGGTTTTAGGCGTGACACCCATTGCCCACCTGTAAATGGGGGAAGGTTTTAGGCGTGACACCCATTGCCCACCTGTAAAATGTAGAAGGTTTTAGGCATGACATCCTTTGCCCACCTGTAAAGGGGGGAAGGTTTTAGGCGTGACACCCACTGCCCACCTGTAAAATGTGGAAGGTTTTAGGCATGACATCCTTTGCCCACCTGTAAAGGGGGGAAGGTTTTAGGCATGACACTCACTGCCCACCTGTAAAGGGGGGAAGGTTTTAGGCGTGACACCCATTGCCCACCTGTAGTAGTTTCCAGCGCATGTTGAGGTTGTCCAGTTGTCTGGAGGAGATGGAGGACAGCTGGACATCCAGAGGAGCCAGCTCACCAGACAGCTCGTTCACCTCACACACGTCCTGCCTCAGAGGGGACATCTCCTCCTTGAAGACCTGGGACACACACACATGGGATACACAAACAAAATACTCAGATCCGTGTTTTGCTGTGGACAGATGTACATTACATTATCAGTACAGTGTTTAGTCTTGATTGTGTCAATGTCCTGATCCTGTACATACTACAGTGCTGGGGTAATACCTGAGCCAATAGTGATTAGATGGTGACAGGTTATTCATTTTTGGCCATTGATGTACTGTATGTACAGGTCAATTATTACCTGCTTGTACCCACCAGCAAGGCCTTGTTGGTCCTAAATGTATGGTAGTGAATGTAAAAACATCTTCCCTCTCTCTCTCCCCCCATTAATAGACTAGTAACTCCCCAGTCCCCCCCCTCACCGTGGTCTTCGCTATGTGGTCCTGCAGTGAGTCTATGAGCAGGTCTCCTACAGGCTGCCAACCAGCCTTGGTCTCCTCTGCCCTGGCTAGCCGCAGGTCCAGCTGGTCCATGTTGCTCTGGAGCTCCTGTAGCCGCTCTAAGGCCCTCTCTACCTGGCTCTGCCATCCACCCGCGTGGCCCTGCAGACGCTCCCAACGCTCCTGCACCTCCGCTGTCTGCTTCCTGATGGCCCTGGCCACACCCCGCGCCTTCTCCTCTGGAGTCAGGTCTGGGAGAGGAGGAGAGAAAGGGGGAGTGAGGGAGAGGACAAAGACTGGAACATCTTAAAAGGGGAAAGTTGGTTGTAGAATAAAAGCAAACACTTCAACTTGAAGCGAGACATTTACTCTGAAGAGAAAAGAGCACGACAAAATGTTTATCATGTCTGCAGACCTGGCGTACCGCCCAGTACATCACTGGGGCAAAGCTGCCTGTCATCCAGGACCTCTGCACCAGGCGGTGTCAGAGGAAGGCCCTAAAAACTGTCAAAGACCCCAGCCACCCCAGTTATAGACTGTTCTCTCTAGTACCGCATGGCAAGCGGTACCGGAGAGCCAAGTCTAGGACAAAAAGGCTTCTCAACAGTTTTTACCCCCAAGCCATAAGACTCCTGAACAGGTGACCAAATGGTTACCCGGACTATTTGCATTGTGTGCCCCCCCCCCCCCCCCCCCGCTACTCTCTGTTTATCTTATACGCATAGTCACTTTAACTATACATTCATGTACATACTACCTCAATTGGGCCGACCAACCAGTGCTCCCACACATTGGCTAACCGGGCTATCTGCATTGTGTCCCGCCACCCACCACCCACCAACCCCTCTTTTACACTACTGCTACTCTCTGTTCATCATATATGCATAGTCACTTTAACCATATCTACATGTACATACTACCTCAATCAGCCTGACTAACCGGTGTCTGTATATAGCCTCGCTACTCTTATTTTCAAATGTCTTTTTACTGTTGTTTATTTCTTTACTTACCTACACACACACACACACACACACACACACACACACACACACACACACACACACACACACACCTTTTCACACTATTGGTTAGAGCCTGTAAGTAAGCATTTCACTGTAAGGTCTACACCTGTTGTATTCGGTGCACGTGACAAATAAACGTTGATTTGATTTGATATCAGCTTGTCAGAGACCATCTAAAATCTCAGACACCCTGATCTGAAGCATGCAGGCACACACAGGCACACATTTTCTATTGTTTTTATTTTACTTTTATTGAGACATTTAAGACCTAGGTCTCTTTTACAAATGCACCTTGTATATACAACATAATTATACACATTATACCCAAACACTACACAAACTATATACAGCGGGTCTGCCTGCCTGCCTGCCTGCCTGCCAGCCAGTCAGTCAGTCAGTCAGTCAGTCAGTCAGTCAGTCAGTCAGTCAGTCAGTCAGTCAGTCAGTCAGTCAGTCAGTCAGTCAGTCAGTCAGTCAGTCAGTCAGTCAGTCAGTCAGTCAGTCAGTCAGTCAGTCAGTCAGTCAGTCAGTCAGTCAGTCAGTCAGTCAGTCAGTCAGTCAGTCAGTCAGTCAGTCAGTCAGTCAGTCAGTCAGTCAGTCAGTCAGTCAGTCAGTCAGTCAGTCAGTCAGTCAGTCAGTCAGTCAGTCAGTCAGTCAGTCAGTCAGTCAGTCAGTCAGTCAGTCAGTCAGTCAGTCAGTCAGTCAGTCAGTCAGTCAGTCTGTCTGTCTGTCTGTCTGTCTGTCTGTCTGTCTGTCTGTCTGTCTGTCTGTCTGTCTGTCTGTCTGTCTGTCTGTCTGTCTGTCTGCCAGACATAGATAGCCACACACCCCAGACAGGACCAGCATGGGAGCTGTCTGCTTTAATGAGAAGTTTGAAATGCAAACAAAAGCCAGGGAAACTCCGGGAGCATTTAATTGGGTCTGAGAAGGTCTTCTCAGCCACTGGGTTCAGACATGACTAGAGGAGACAGCGGTGTCCCTGGTCTCAGATCAGTTTTACTCTGTGAAGCCCCTTGTCCCTCCTGTGAAAGCATCCGAGCTATCACAGGTTTTAGATCAGATATACCCTCTACAGCCACACACACACTTCTGTGACAGCATCTGAGGTCATCTTAGGATTGGTTTCAGATATGTTTCACCTTCTGATTTTATATACACCAGAATGAAACCATCCTGCCCATCACAGCTCTCAGAGCAGCTCTTAACCACTGATTTGACAAGAGGCCTTCAATAACTATATCAAAGAAGACAGAAGTGCCAGATCCCTGCCTGCTCTCAACTCTGTCCACACCCTCGCAGACCGTCTCATGGGGACCCTACATTATTGAACATCCAGACTCTGATAAAGAGGAAATGTGCAGATTTACAGTATCACGACTTCACTGTTTCATCCGCTTGGGCCGATCAGCCTTTAGAGACAGAATTACTAATAAAATATGGTGCATATTTAGTGTTTGGGTGTATTCTAAGCCTCATATCACACACCACAAATTCATCAAGTGGACTGGGGAACTTCAGAGCTGCTTTTCAAGGGTGTGTGTGTGTGTGTGTGTGTGTGTGTGTGTGTGTGTGTGTGTGTGTGTGTGTGTGTGTGTGTGTGTGTGTGTGTGTGTGTGTGTGTCTAGGCAGTTACAGGAGACTCACCTGTTTTGGGCTGTAGGTTCTTGCGTGGTTCTCCTGGTCCCTCGATGGGCTGGTCAGCCAGGTACATGCGTGCCTGATCCAATGTACTGACCACAACATGCTCACGGTCCTTCAACTCTGACCGCAAGGCCTGGGGAGAAACACAAACCGGAACTGGTCAATACATTGTATCTTTTGAACCTAACTCCTAACCTGAGATCCACAACTCATAAATGAGTTATTTTAAAACAAAGAAAACTTTGGATTCTGCCCGATTTGATCAAACAGCGTCGTAGACCACATTAGTGAACTCAAGCAATAAATATGCAATTTTTATCAAAATGATAGAGACAGTCATTACAGTACCTATCTCTAAATGTTCAAGTGGCTCAGTCGGAGTATAAGTGCCTGTATTGGAATCAGAGTTGTCATCTCCCAGTACCATCAATGCTGTGAACTGTATGTGAACTCTGTTTTCCCTCGGTTCAGATTGCTTTGATAGCCTATCCTCCTAGCCTAGCATCTCCATATCAAATAAGTCAAACACTTACATTTCACTTTAATCAACTCCACCTTTCATCCTAAAATCAGACGTTTTATTTTACATTCAAAGGAACCAGGGTCTAGACGCACACATAATCACACACACACACACACACACACACACACACACACACACACACAATCAGCACTGTAAACAAAAATCTCATTCAGGTGATGGCAGCAATTTAGAACGTGCTCCCTGGCCTTCTCTCATTGAAAGGGAGAATAAGAGATTGAGAAAGGTAGGGAGAGAGGTAGGGAGAGAGGTAGAGAGAGAGGTAGGGAGAGAGGTAGGGAGAGAGGTAGGGAGAGAGGTTGGGAGAGAGTTAGGGAGAGAGTTAGGGAGAGAGTTAGGGAGAGAGTTAGGGAGAGAGTTAGGGAGAGAGTTAGGGAGAGAGTTAGGGAGAGAGTTAGGGAGAGAGTTAGGGAGAGAGGTTGGGAGAGAGTTAGGGAGAGAGGTTGGGAGAGAGGTAGGGAGAGAGGTAGGGAGAGAGGTAGGGAGAGAGGAAGGGAGAGAGGAAGGGAGAGAGGTAGGGAGAGAGGTAGGGAGAGAGGTAGGGAGAGAGGTAGGGAGAGAGGAAGGGAGAGAGGAAGGGAGAGAGGTAGGGAGAGAGGTAGGGAGAGAGGTAGGGAGAGAGGTAGGGAAAGAGGTAGGGAGAGAGGACGGGGAGAGGGGTAGGGAGAGGGGTAGAGAGAGGGGTAGGGAGAGAGGTAGGGAGAGAGGTAGGGAGAGGTAGGGAGAGAGGTAGGGAGAGGTAGGGAGAGGGGTAGGGAGAGGTAGGGAGGGGTAGGGAGGGGTAGGGAGAGGTAGGGAGAGGTAGGGAGAGGTAGGGAGAGGTAGGGAGAGGGGTAGGGAGAGGGGTAGGGAGAGGGGTAGGGAGAGGTAGGGAGAGGGGTAGGGAGAGGTAGGGAGAGGTAGGGAGAGGTAGGGAGAGGGGTAGGGAGAGGGGTAGGGAGAGCGGTAGGGAGAGGTAGGGAGAGGGGTAGGGAGAGGTAGGGAGAGGTAGGGAGAGGTAGGGAGAGGGGTAGGGAGAGCGGTAGGGAGAGGTAGGGAGAGGGGTAGGGAGAGAGGTAGGGAGAGGTAGGGAGAGGTAGGGAGAGGGGTAGGGAGAGGGGTAGGGAGAGCGGTAGGGAGAGGTAGGGAGAGGGGTAGGGAGAGAGGTAGGGAGAGGTGGAGAGGGGTAGGGAGAGGGGTAGGGAGAGGTAGGGAGAGGTAGGGAGAGGTAGGGAGAGGTAGGGAGAGGGTAGGGAGAGGGGTAGGGAGAGCGGTAGAGAGAGGTAGGGAGAGGGGTAGGGAGAGGGGTAGGGAGAGCGGTAGGGAGAGCGGTAGAGAGAGGTAGGGAGAGAGGTAGGGAGAGGGGTAGGGAGAGGGGTAGGGAGAGGGGTAGGGAGAGCGGTAGAGAGAGGTAGGGAGAGAGCAGGAGCGAGAAAAGAAAACAGAGCAGCGATTGAAGGCAGGAACGACAGGTCAAATGAGACATTTCCCGGAGGTCAAAGTGAAATAAACTGAGGCGTTCACTCAGAGCTGTTCACGACACAGCCGCCTGCAGTCTTCATCAAAACACTCACTAATGCCAAATCATATCACATACACTCACTTTCTAGGGGTGAGTTTCTAAATGACCTCACTAACATTATTGCCAAAACATCCACTATGGGAGAGGAAGAGGAGGAAAGCAGGACTACATGTACCAGGGTAATTATTCTTGTTTTAATATATCCAGGACCCCAGGGGGACGCTGATGCCTATCGGACTGTGTGATTGCTTTGTGTGAGGACCATCGTCGAGGGAAACGCTATGAGGAACTTCATTAGATTGGGAGCTTGTGGTTATATCAGACATGATGAGATGAGGAATACGAGGTAGCAGAATTTGCAAGGATTCCATTTGTTACGCAACACCGGCCCAAGTCTATTGAAGACTAGATGACAGCATGTTGGGTTGAGTGGACTTTAGTAGTAGGATACATTTTGGACAGACATGAGGAAATACCTGCAGAAAAGGAAATGTTGACAGTTGATTAGATTTTCGGAAACTTTGAGAATATACACTGCTCCAAAAAATAAAGGGAACACTTAAACAACACAATGTAACTCCAAGTCAATCACACTTCTGTGAAATCAAACTCTCCACTTAGGAAGCAACACTGATTGAGAATACATTTCACATGCTGTTGTGCAAATGGAATAGACAACAGGTGGAAATTATGGGCAATTAGCAAGACACCCCCAATAAAGGAGTGGTTCTGCAGGTGGTGACCACAGACCACTTCTCAGTTCCTATGCTTCCTGGCTGATGTTTTGGTCACTTTTGAATGCTGGCGGTGCTTTCACTCTAGTGGTAGCATGAGACGGAGTCTACAACCCACACAAGTGGCTCAGGTAGTGCAGCTCATCCAGGATGGCACATCAATGCGAGCTGTGGCAAGAAGGTTTGCTGTGTCTGTCAGCGTAGTGTCCAGAGCATGGAGGCGCTACCAGGAGACAGGCCAGTACATCAGGAGACGTGGAGGAGGCCGTAGGAGGGCAACAACCCAGCAGCCGGACCGCTACCTCCGCCTTTGTGCAAGGAGGAGCAGGAGGAGCACTGCCAGAGCCCTGCAAAATGACCTCCAGCAGGCCACAAATGTGCATGTGTCTGCTCAAACGGTCAGAAACAGACTCCATGAGGGTGGTATGAGGGCCCGACGTCCACAGGTGGGGGTTGTGCTTACAGCCCAACACCGTGCAGGACGTTTGGCATTTGCCAGAGAACACCAAGATTGGCAAATTCACCACTGGCGCCCTGTGCTCTTCACAGATGAAAGCAGGTTCACACTGAGCACGTGACAGACGTGACAGAGTCTGGAGACGCCGTGGAGAACGTTCTGCTGCCTGCAACATCCTCCAGCATGACCGGTTTGGCGGTGGGTCAGTCATGGAGTGGGGTGGCATTTCTTTGGGGGGTAGCACAGCCCTCCATGTGCTCGCCAGAGGTAGCCTGACTGCAATTAGGTACCGAGATGAGATCCTCAGACCCCTTGTGAGACCATATGCTGGTGCGGTTGGCCCTGGGTTCCTCCTAATGCAAGACAATGGTAGACCTCATGTGGCTGGAGTGTGTCAGCAGTTCCTGCAAGAGGAAGGCATTGATGCTATGGACTGGCCCGCCCGTTTCCCAGACCTGAATCCAATCGAGCACATCTGGGACATCATGTCTCGCTCCATCCACCAACGCCACGTTGCACCACAGACTGTCCAGGAGTTGGCGGATGCTTTAGTCCAGGTCTGGGAGGAGATCCCTCAGGAGACCATCCGCCACCTCATCAGGAGCATGCCCAGGCGTTGTAGGGAGGTCATACAGGCACGTGGAGGCCACACACACTACTGAGCCTCATTTTGACTTGTTTTAATGACATTACATCAAAGTTGGATCAGCCTGTAGTGTGGTTTTCCACTTTCATTTTGAGTGTGACTCCAAATCCAGACCTCCATGGGTTGATAAATTGGATTTCCATTGATTATTTTTGTGTGATTTTGTTGTCAGCACATTCAACTATGTAAAGAAAAAAGTATTTAATAAGATTATTTCTTTCATTCAGATCTAGGATGTGTTGTTTAAGTGTTCCCTTTATTTTTTGAGCAGTGTATATATTCTTTTTCTTCAAAATTAAACACTTTTTGAAAGCTAGAAAGAGCGATTGTTACTTTTCTTATTCATCATAGTTTGGAATCAAGACATGAAGGGAGAACAAGGACATTGAAAGGCAGAGGCGATGCACGTTTAGATCAAAAGAAAAGGGGCAATGGACGGGTATTGGCAGAAGGTAAAAAAATAACAGCGTCTTCTAGCATCTTCCAGTCGCCACGACGTCTCGTTCTTGTCTGCAAACGACTCAAAAAGGAGAGTAAGCCAAGGCAGAGGCGTGTAACCATGGCAATGCTCGGCGTCACTCATGCCACGGTCACCCCTTCCAGCCAGTAACCCTCTGTCCCCTCGGTAACCCCAAAAAGTCTTACAGACAGCGCTAATAAAGAACAACTCAATCTTCCTGAGTAACTTCAGAAAGTCACCGTAATAATTAAGGACCCTGAGGAAAAACACTCGTCGTAGAAATGAAACAAGCTGATGCATCCCCTTTCAAGAGGAACTAAAACAACGCTTCTCAGTTGCCAGGATGAGATAAGAGATTACGATCTATCTGAGGAGGAGAAGAGAGGAACGTCAAATCATTTATTTATACAGAACATTTCAGACATGGAATGCAACTCCAAATGTGCTTCACAGGAAAAAACTATGAAAAACTATTAAAATAAAAATATTTAAATATTCACTACACAACAAACATACTGTAAGAGGATAATAAAACAACTAAAGAATAACAATAAAAACTGAAAATCATCCTAAGGAAAAGCAAAGCTAAAAATGTGTATTTTAAGATTTATTTTAAATATGTCCACAGTTTCTGCCTCCTGGCAGGCTATTCCAGAGGCTGGAGGCATAATAACTAAAGGCTGTCTCTCCATGCCTCTTGGTCCTAGGCGTCGGGATAGTTAAAAGGCCAGTGCCAGAGGACCTGAGGGACATACTAGGTACATAACTTAAAAGCATGTCTGACATGTATTGGGGTGCACAATCGTGGATTAATTTATAAACCAATAGAATAATCTTAAAATGAATTCTAAAACTCACAGGCAGCCAGTGCAGACTTTCACACTGGTGTAATGTGTGTTCTCCATCTGGTCTTGGTCAGTTCCGGTGCATTCCGTATGTTTTGCAGTTGACCAATGGCTTTCTTGGATATACCAAACAGGAGAGCATTACAATAGTCAAGCCTGCTTATAATAAAAGCATGGATGAGTCTCTCTGTATCAGCCTGAGAGAGAAATGGCCACATCTTGACAATGTTCCTCAGCTGGTAAAAAGCTATTTTGGTCACATTCCTAATGTGTGATTTGAAATGGAGTTCAGAATCTAAAATAACACCTAGGTTTTTTTCCTGGTGTTTTATCTTTATTGCCTGTGAATTAAAATGTGCGGCTCGATTTTCTCTCTGTGCTTTGGCTCCGACAATAAGTACCTAAGGTCATGTCTTGATTTAGCTGGAGGAAGTTGTAGGCCATCCAAGTATTTAAATCACAAATACAGTCTAATAATTTATCAGTGGAGCTAAAATCCTCCGGTGACACAGAAATGTAAAGTTGTGTATCGTCTACGTAGCAGTGAAAATCAATGCTGTGCTTTCTGATAACGTTGCCAGGGGGTAACATATATAAACTGAAAAGTGCCGGACCCAAAACAGAACCTTGTGGACAAGACACATGAAACAAGATGCATGAAAGTCAGAGAGATTGACACAGTCTTCCCTGGTAAGACAGTGACCCAGAAGAGTGAAAACGTTCCACTTCAACTAACAGAAGAATAAGTGGTGCTACAGTTTGTGACACAAAGCCTTCCAGTATGACATTTTTGACACATCAATGCACTACAAACCTGGAGTGTATCTTGTAGCTGGGACTTTGGCTGTGTGTGTGTGTCTGTGTGTGTGTGTGTGTGTGTGTGTGTGTGTGTGTGTGTGTGTGTGTGTGTGTGTGTGTCGAGCAGCAGAGCAGACAGTCTTATTGGCCCCTGCCCTGTGCTGATGAGGAGATATGAGAGGAAGATAACATCACAACACAGCAGAGAGGAGAAAAGGCTATTTCCAGTCTCTCCTCCCTTTCTCTTTTACTGTCACTCTCTACTTCTCTGCCTCTACCCCTCTTTTTTAGATCAATCCCCCTTCCTCTCCCCTCTCTCTCCCATCCCAACTCCCCTGTCTCCTTCCATCTGTCCCTCTCTCTCCCATACCAACTCCCGTCTCCTTCCATCTGTCCCTCTCTCTCCCATCCCAACTCCCCTGTCTCCTTCCATCGGTCCCTCTCTCTCCCATACCAACTCCCCTGTCCCTCTCTCTCCCATCCCAACTCTCCTGTCTCCTTCCCTCTGTCCCTCTCTCTCCCATACCAACTCCCCTGTCTCCTTCCCTCTGTCCCTCTCTCTCCCATACCAACTCCCCTGTCTCCTTCCCTCTGTCCCTCTCTCTCCCATACCAACTCCCCTGTCTCCTTCTATCGGTCCCTCTCTCTCCCATCCCAACTCCCCTGTCTCATTCCCTCTGTCCCTCTCTCTCCCATCCCAACTCCCCTGTCTCATTCCCTCTGTCCCTCTCTCTCCCATCCCAACTCCCCTGTCTCATTCCCTCTGTCCCTCTCTCTCCCATACCATCTCCCCTGTCTCCTTCTATCGGTCCCTCTCTCTCCCATCCCCACTGTCTCCTTCCCTCTGTCCCTCTCTCTCCCATACCAACTCCCCTGTCTCCTTCCATCTGTCCCTCTCTCTCCCATCCCAACGCAACTCCCGAGTCTCATTCCCTCTGTCCCTCCTATCTCCCATCCCAACTCCCCTGTCTCCTTCCCTCTGTCCCTCCCTCTCTCCCATCCCAACTCTCCTGTCTCCTTCCCTCTGTCCCTCTCTCTCCCATCCCAACTCTCCTGTCTCCTTCCCTCTGTCCCTCTCTCTCCCATACCAACTCCCCTGTCTCCTTCTATCGGTCCCTCTCTCTCCCATCCCAACTCCACTGTCTCCTTCCCTCTGTCCCTCTCTCTCCCATACCAACTCCACTGTCTCCTTCCCTCTGTCCCTCTCTCTCCCATCCCAACTCCCCTGTCTCCTTCTATTGGTCCCTCTCTCTCTCTCCCATCCCAACTCCCCTGTCTCATTCCCTCTGTCTATCTCGCTCCCATCCCAACTTCCCTGTCTCATTTCCTCTCTCTCCCATACCAACTCCACTGTCTCCTTCCTTCTGTCCCTCTCTCTCCCATACCAACTCCACTGTCTCCTTCCCTCTGTCCCTCTCTCTCCCATACCAACTCCCCTGTCTCATTCCCTCTGTCCCTTTCTCTCCCATCCCAACTCCTGTGTCTCCTTCCCTGTCTCTCTCTCCCATCCCAACTCCCATGTCTCCTTCCCTGTCTCTCTCTCCCATCCCAACTCCCATGTCTCCTTCCCTGTCTCTCTCTCCCATCCCAACTCCCGTCTCCTTCCCTGTCTCTCTCTCCCATCCCAACTCCACTGTCTCCTTCCCTGTCTCTCTCTCCCATTCCAACTCCCCTGTCTCCTTCCCTGTCTCTCTCTCTCTCTCTCTCCCATACCAACTCCACTGTCTCCTTCCCTGTCTCTCTCTCCCATACCAACTCCATTGTCTTCTTCCCTGTCTCTCTCTCACATACCAACTCCACTGTCTCCTTCCCTGTCTCTCTCTCCCATACCAACTCCACTGTCTCCTTCCCTGTCTCTCTCTCCCATACCAACTCCACTGTCTTCTTCCCTGTCTCTCTCTCACATACCAACTCCACTGTCTCCTTCCCTGTCTCTCTCTCCCATACCAACTCCACTGTCTCCTTCCCTGTCTCTCTCTCCCATACCAACTCCACTGTCTTCTTCCCTGTCTCTCTCTCCCATACCAACTCCACTGTCTTCTTCCCTGTCTCTCTCTCACATACCAACTCCACTGTCTCCTTCCCTGTCTCTCTCTCCCATACCAACTCCACTGTCTTCTTCCCTGTCTCTCTCTCCCATACCAACTCCACTGTCTCCTTCCCCGTCTCTCTCTCCCATACCAACTCCACTGTCTCCTTCCCTGTCTCTCTCTCCCATACCAACTCCACTGTCTCCTTCCCCGTCTCTCTCTCTACTTAATTCCCACATTCCTTTCTTTTGGTCCAATATCCTTTTTCCTACTGTACTGTCTCCTCAAAGTATTCTAATGTATCTCTTTCTCATCTCACCCTCCCTTTTCCCCTCTCCTTCTGTATGTCTTTCTACCTCTCTACCTCCCACTCCTCCTCTCTCCCACCCCCTCTCTGCTACTATAAATGACAGCCTGTTCTCAGACCTCACTAAAGAACCAGCTAAATGCCATTAAAGTGCTTGGCTTTGCGCTGCCTTCAGCTCTGCCTCAGCCCCTCCGAGGTTACAAACAATCTGCTTTTGTCGTGCTGCTGAGTCATGTGGTTTTTCTCAAGTGGAATGAAAAAGAGAGAAAAAAGAGGTCTGTGTTTGCTGTTTTAAACTGCTGCCTTTTGAGCCTCATTTGGTTTACGAGCCCACAAGGGAGCGTGCAGACGGTTCAAGTAGGAGTCAGTGTGACTTGAAGCATTAAAATGCTAACTCTGGAATACATGTGACAGAACTCGATGGGAGTTTTTGCAATGCAGTTTCTCCTCACATTGTTTATGCCGTATTGGAGGTGTTAGGGTCGACATCTGGAAGGCATCTTCCTCCAAACTGAGGGTACTTCTCTACCTACTCTGGCCTCAAAGGCAAAAAAATCCCCGACAAAACTGTAAGACATGAAACTTGAGAATTGGCTTCGCTAAGTAAAACAAAATGAAAGCCAACCAACACAGTGAAGGACTTTACAGTTATTCAGCCCATTCCAGATAGATATGAACTCCTAACCACTACAAGAGGCTTTCTAAAGTTAAATAAGGAGAATTAAGGAGAAATAAACAGTCAATGATAAGTAATTATTCACAGAAATTCAAAGTCAGAAAGTCTCTCTCTGTTCTTTCTCTCTCTCTGAGTCTCTCGCTCCGTTTCTCTCTCTTTGTTTCTTTCTCTCTCCCTCTCCCTCTGTTTCTCTCTCTTTGTTTCTTTCTCTCTCCCTCTCCCTCTGTTTCTCTCTCTGAGGGAGATAACGTTGTGGCGACGCAGCAGTCCATTTCATTTTCCTTTACAACCTGCCCATCCAGGTAAATGGTGCTAATCGATCACACAGACAGTATGATTAAACTAGCTTAGCGTAGCCACTATGATGATAGTAGCTTTAACTTTGGCTCAGTGATTGCATTAGCTAGCTTATCACAGGCAGTGTAAATATGTTAGCTTGGCTTAGCCTCTTGACTGACACTAATATTAGCAAAACGAGGACAACACTCTTAAAACCAAGCCTCCACAAACAGTGAGTTGATGAAACCCTTCTAAACGAGTAAATAACAGACAAACACGACTAATCACTCCTTCTTTGTCTTATTTTCTTATTTTCCCGCTTTAATTATATATTCCCATAATCCTAAGTCCTTTTTAAATATGCAACATATTGTGGTGGCTTCTCCCCACACTGAAAAGACAAAGACAACTGTTGCACGGAGATAAAAGTACAGAGAGAGAGTGATTAAAAATGGCTACAAGTGCTCTCTTCTCCTTTTCTCTCTCTCTCTCTCTCCTTGATCAGCTGAATCAGTGGGCCGCTAACACAGGCCTTTTATTGGATCAGTCAATGTGTGATTAATAAAAACTATTATGGCCATATCAGAAACAAAAACACAGACAATCCATACACATACTGGAGGAGGACACTTTCAGGCAACGCTCATCTCCGGAATAACAAAATGTCTTCCTTTCCCCCTTTCATTTGTTTACATGGTGATATAAGGATAGATACTCTCCAATAAAGAGATGAGTTTCCAGCTCTCTACCTCTCTTCACTCCCTACTGAGTCATGCGCTCTTCATCACAATCTCTCTCCACCTCCTCCTCTGCTCATTTGCCTGTCTCTCCATCAAATTCATCCTTCTCTCGATCTCTCCCTCTCTGCCAGCTCTCTTTCATTCCATCACTCTTCTCTGTCTCCTTGATTTCTGGGACTGTCATTTCATCATCACTTTCTTCCTCTCCCTCACGCTCTGCTGCAGCCCTCCTATATCTTCCTCTTGATTCATTTAGGTGGCTAAGCTTACCTTCTTTCTTACCTTTCAGAAAGCGTACCTTCCTCAGCCTCACATCAGACCTCCCATTTCTATATACCCATGCAAATATGTATGTATTTCTCGCCTCATCCAGACAGTCCAGTTAGTGTGCGTGTGTGTAATGGACTGTGACGTGTTCAAAGGGCCGGTGCTTTGTACTGATCTGCCCCAGGTCACTCTCTCAGGCTCTACGGGAACTCAAAGCCAATCTAGTAAGAAAGACCTGAAGTCAAAATGAAAAGTGATCCTTTTCACTTTCAACTACTTCATTCTATTAACCACTATGTCTGTGAGAGCCCCACAGCCTGAAAGAGACAGAGAGAGGGAGAGCGGGAGAGAGAGAGAAAGAGAGAGAAATAAGGGGAGAGAGGGGGAGAGAGAGAAAGAGAGAGAGAGACAGAGAAAGAGGGGGAGAGACAGTTGTGTGTGTAAAAGTCAGAGAGAAACAGAGTAAGAAAGAGGAGATGACAGAGAGGGAGAGAACGAGGGAGAATAAGATAGAGATGGAGAAATATTGAATATTGTGCCTTTTTGAGCCGTGCCATGTTTTCTAAAGACTGTCTGACCAAGCTATCGTCCTCTCTACTCTGTCATCACCATTCACTGTAACCATACCCTGTCCCATAATAAAACAGGCAAACACACACACACGCACACACACACACACACACACACACACACACACACACACACACACACACACACACGCCATCACATAGTTACACAGCCATGGAAATATGTGTGTACTCTCCAGGCATTTGTGTGAATGAAATAATAGCCTTCTGAACGAAATGGAGAAAAAGGCCAGAGAAACACATTACTATGTCAACAGCAGCAACGCCAACAGCTGCAGACAAACAGCCAGGCTTAACCCTGACCAGAGGCTGAATCACAACTAGGGAGGGAAATTATGTATAGTAACCACGTCGCTAAATACTAAAGAACCACTACCTTTGTTACGTTTACCATATTGTAGTGGTTATAGTTGTGGTTTTGTTTATAATGGAGGGTGTCATTTTGGCTACAGGGGTTGTGGCTATGGTCGTACTGACTGTGGTACTGACAGTGCAGAGGTGGTATTCATCATGGTACTGACAGTGCAGAGGTGGTATTCATCATGGTACTGACAGTGCAGTAATCAAATTGACCATAGTTATGGTACTGACCGTGCAGTGGTTGTGCTGCTGCAGCAGGGTGGGGACATCTCCTCCTATGGGCATCTGTTTGGCCAGGTCCTCATCCTTCAGACAGATCCACCTCCACAGCTCCTCCAGCAGGCTCTGCAGACGACTCCAACGCTCTGCACTCGCCTCCAGGTGAGCCCTGGAAACCCATTTTATTTTTTTATTTTATTTAACCTTTATTTAACCAGGAAGGGCTCATTGAGATTTAAAATCTCTTTTTCAAGAGCGTCCTGGCCAAGATAGGCAGTGCCAAGTCATTACAAAAATTACAGACAAACAACATGAAAAACTACAAGTAATCTAGTAAAAACCATAGAATTAACAAAGAATATAGCAAAATCAAAAACAGCAAATTAAAAACATTGACAGGTCAGGGAATCAGTCTCCAGATCATTCATCCGTGATTTAAAATACCAATCGGGACAAGTTCTTCCAGTTTAAAAGTATTTTGTAAGGCATTCCAAGACGATGGCGCAGAGTACATAAAAGCCCTTTTACCAAATTCAGTTCGGACATTTGGAACAGTTAGCAGGATAAAGTCCCGCGAACGAAGAGAGTACCCACCACATTTCTGAACAATAAAAATGGCCAAATAAAAAGGTAGTAAACCCAAAATGGCTTTGTAAATAAAAGTATACCAGTGACTGAGCCTACGAGTGACTAGAGAAGGCCAGCCAACCCTGGTATACAAAGTGCAGTGTTGCGTAAGGGTTTTGCAGTTTAAAATAAATCTCAGAGTGCCATGGTAAAGGGTGTCAATTGATCTCAAACACTGAGCGGAAGCATTCATATATAAAATATCCCCATAGTCTAGTAAAGGCATAAATGTAGCTGATACTAGCCTCCTTCTGGCTTCAAAAGAAAAACAAGCCTTATTCCTAAAATAAAATCCTAATTTCAGCTTCAATTTTTTTGTAAGTTGTTGAATATGCATTTTAAAAGAGAGGCCATCATCAATCAAAATTCCAAGATATTTATATGAGGTTACAACCTCAATCTCCTTGCCCTGACATGGTCATAACATAGTAACATTACAGTTACAACCAGGGTTGGGTCATTACATAGTAACATTATGGTTACAACCAGGGTTGGGTCATTACATAGTAACATTATGGTTACAACCAGGGTTGGGTCATAACATAGTAACAATACGGTTACAACCAGGGTTGGGTCATTATATAGTAACATTATGGTTACAACCAGGGTTGGGTCATAACATAGTAACATTATGGTTACAACCAGAGTTGGGTCATATCATAGTAACATTACAGTTACAACCAGGGTTGGGTCATATCATAGTAACATTATGGTTACAACCAGAGTTGGGCCATATCATAGTAACATTACGGTTACAACCAGGGTTGGGTCATATCATAGTAACATGACAGTTACAACCAGGGTTGGGTCATATCATAGTAACATTACAGTTACAACCAGGGTTGGGTCATTACATAGTAACATTACGGTTACAACCAGGGTTGGGTCATAACATAGTAACATTACAGTTACAACCAGGGTTGGGTCATATCATAGTAACGTTACAGTTACAACCAGGGTTGGGTCATTTCATAGTAACATTACGGTTACAACCAGGGTTGGGTCATATCATAGTAACATTATGGTTACAACCAGGGTTGGGTCATAACATAGTAACATTACGGTTACAACCAGAGTTGGGTCATATCATAGTAACATTACAGTTACAGCCAGAGTTGGGTCATAACATAGTAACATTACGGTTACAACCAGAGTTGGGTCATATCATAGTAACATTACAGTTACAACCAGGGTTGGGTCATATCATAGTAACATTACGGTTACAACCAGGGTTGGGTCATAACATAGTAACATTACAGTTACAACCAGGGTTGGGTCATTACATAGTAACATTACGGTTACAACCAGGGTTGGGTCATAACATTGTAACATTACAGTTACAACCAGGGTTGGGTCATAACATAGTAACATTACAGTTACAACCAGAGTTGGGTCATTACATAGTAACATTATGGTTACAACCAGAGTTGGGTCATAACATAGTAACATTACAGTTACAACCAAAGTTGGGTCATAACATAGTAACATTACAGTTACAACCAGAGTTGGGTCATAACATTGTAACATTACAGTTACAACCAGGGTTGGGTCATAACATAGTAACATTACAGTTACAACCAGGGTTGGGTCATATCATAGTAACATAATGGTTACAACCAGGGTTGGGTCATAACATAGTAACATTACAGTTACAACCAAAGTTGGGTCATAACATAGTAACATTACAGTTACAACCAGAGTTGGGTCATAACATTGTAACATTACAGTTACAACCAGGGTTGGGTCATAACATAGTAACATTACAGTTACAACCAGAGTTGGGTCATTACATAGTAACATTATGGTTACAACCAGAGTTGGGTCATAACATAGTAACATTACAGTTACAACCAGGGTTGGGTCATATCATAGTAACATTACAGTTACAACCAGAGTTGGGTCATAACATAGTAACATTACAGTTACAACCAGGGTTGGGTCATATCATAGTAACATTACAGTTACAACCAGGGTTGGGTCACATGTAATCTGATCAAAAACACTGTAACTGTAATCAGTTATGCAACCAGGAAAAATATTGTTATCAGATTACAGATTGTTTACAAAAACTAGATGATTGCTTATTGAATTGCGAAAAAATACATTATGGCACCTTTCTGTTTTCTCAATGACATTCAATTCAGCATTGAAAATGCTGTTCCACCTGAGTGAGTTTGACCACAAGTCAGAGACCACTGTGATGACACACCAAAGTGTTTAATGGATCATTTTTGTCTTCTTCTAATGCCTCTTAAAGGTAAAGTAATCCAAAAGTAACTGAAAGTAATCAGATTATGTTACTGATTTGGGGTAATCCAAAAGTTACATTACTGATTACAATATTGGACAGGTAACTAGTAACTGTAACAGATTACATTTAGAAGGTAACCTACTGAACCCTGGTTACAATACGGTTAAAATAATGTCTACAATACAGTTATAACATGGTTGACAAATGGTTACAAGATGGTTATGACATGGTTGAAACATGGTTACAAGATGGTTATCACATGGTTGAAACATGGTTACAAGATGGTTATGACATGGTTGAAACATGGTTACAAGATGGTTATCACATGGTTGAAACATGGTTACAAGATGGTTATGACATGGTTGAAACATGGTTACAAGATGGTTATGACATGGTTAAAACATGGTTACAAGATGGTTATGACATGGTTACAGCAGTTTCAAACATGACCATGATCAGGTCCATCACCATGTAAGCAGAAGGTTAAACCAGTTGTACATGTCCAGGTGGATACTAGGACAGAATAACATGGTTAGACTGGCGAGGTTGGGGTGGGCGTGTCAACCATTACAACTGGACATATTTAAAGGGGTCCAACATCTGGAAGCATTAAGACGAGGAAACAAGAGACTGAACGTTACACTGAGAGTTTCCTTCTCTGTAGGGCAGCCAAAACCAATTCTACAGGAGTGTGTGTGTGTGTGTGTGTGTGTGTGTGTGTGTGTGTGTGTGTGTGTGTGTGTGTGTATGTGTGTGTGTGTGTGTGTGTGTGGTTATACAGCATAATGTGTATTATTATTCAGTGTGCGTGTCTGTGAGGGTGTGTGTGTGTGTGTGTGTGTGTGTGTGTGTGTGTGTGTGTGTGTGTGTGTGTGTGTGTGTGTGTGTGTGTGTGTGTGTGTGTGTGTGCGCATCAACGTGTGTGGTTATACAGCATAATGTGTATTATTATTCAGTGTGTGTCTGTGAGTGTGTGTGTGAGTTCTTAAATGCTTTGTTTTGACATTCTGAACATGATGTACAGCCGCACAGTCCCATAGCAGCTACTCTAATTATACATGTCCAGTAATTAAGACATAATGGACCTTAAATAATACACACACTGCAGCACCCACCCACCCACCCTGATAACAGCTCAGCCTTAACCCTCTCCCATATGGCTACACTGAGTACATGGTGTTGCAGTGTTTCTAACTAGTTTCATCTAGTTTCATCAACCCCCTCTTCCTCTTCACCACAACACTCTCTTCCTCTTCACCACAACCCTCTTCCTCACCACAACCCTCTTCTTCACCACAACACTCTCTTCCTCTTCACCACAACCCTCTTCCTCACCACAACCCTCTTCCTCACCACAACCCTCTTCCTCACCACAACCCTCTCTTCCTCTTCACCACAACCCTCTCTCCCTCACCACAACCCTCTTCCTCACCACAACCCCCTCTTCCTCTTCACCACAACCCTCTCTTCCTCTTCACCACAACCCTCTTCCTCACCACAACCCTCTTCCTCACCACAACCCTCTCTTCCTCACCACAACCCTCTTCCTCACCACAACCCTCTTCCTCACCACAACCCTCTTCCTCACCACAACCCTCTCTTCCTCACCACAACCCTCTTCCTCACCACAACCCTCTTCCTCACCACAACCCCCTCTTCCTCACCACAACCCTCTCCCTCACCACAACCCTCTTCCTCACCACAACCCTCTCTTCCTCTTCACCACAACCCTCTCCCTCACCACAACCCTCTTCCTCACCACAACCCTCTTCCTCTTCACCACAACCCTCTTCCTCACCACAACCCTCTTCCTCACCACAACCCTCTTCCTCACCACAACCCTCTCCCTCACCACAACCCTCTCTTCCTCACCACAACCCTCTTCCTCACCACAACCCTCTTCCTCACCACAACCCTCTTCCTCACCACAACCCTCTTCCTCACCACAACCCTCTTCCTCACCCACAACCCTCTCCTCACCACAACCCTCTTCCTCACCACAACCCTCTCTTCCTCACCACAACCCTCTTCCTCACCACAACCCTCTCTTCCTCACCACAACCCTCTTCCTCACCACAACCCTCTTCCTCACCACAACCCTCTTCCTCACCACAACCCTCTTCCTCACCCACACCCTCTCCCTCACCACAACCCTCTCTTCCTCACCACAACCCTCTTCCTCACCACAACCCTCTTCCTCACCACAACCCTCTTCCTCACCACAACCCTCTTCCTCTTCACCACAACCCTCTTCCTCACCACAACCCTCTTCCTCACCACAACCCTCTCTTCCTCACCACAACCCTCTTCCTCACCACAACCCTCTCTCCCTCACCACAACCCTCTCTTCCTCACCACAACCCCTCTCCTCACCACAACCCTCTCCCTCACCACAACCCTCTCCTCCACACTCCTCACACCCACAAACCCTCTTCCTCACCACAACCCTCTTCCTCACCACAACCCTCTTCCTCACCACAACCCTCTCTTCCTCACCACAACCCTCTTCCTCACCACAACCCTCTTCCTCACCACAACCCTCTCTTCCTCACCACAACCCTCTTCCTCACCACAACCCTCTCTTCCTCACCACAACCCTCTTCCTCACCACAACCCTCTCCCTCACCACAACCCTCTTCCTCACCACAACCCTCTTCCTCACCACAACCCTCTTCCTCACCACAACCCTCTTCCTCACCACAAACCCTCTCCTCACCACAACCCTCTTCTCACCACAACCCTCTTCCTCACCACACCCCTCTTCCTCACCACAACCCTCTTCCTCACCACAACCCTCTTCCTCACCACCACCCCCTCTTCCTCACCACAACCCTCTTCCTCACCACAACCCTCTCTTCCTCACCACAACCCTCTCCCTCACCACAACCCTCTCCCTCACCACAACCCTCTCTTCCTCACCACAACCCCCTCTTCCTCACCACAACCCTCTCTTCCTCACCACAACCCTCTTCCTCACCACAACCCTCTTCCTCACCACAACCCTCTCCCTCACCACAACCCTCTTCCTCACCACAACCCTCTTCCTCACCACAACCCTCTTCCTCACCACAACCCCCTCTTCCTCACCACAACCCTCTTCCTCACCACAACCCTCTTCCTCACCACAACCCTCTCTTCCTCACCACAACCCCTCCCTCACCACAACCCTCTCCCTCACCACAACCCTCTTCCTCACCACAACCCTCTTCCTCACCACAACCCTCTTCCTCACCACAACCCTCTTCCTCACCACAACCCTCTTCCTCACCACAACCCTCTCTTCCTCACCACAACCCTCTTCCTCACCACAACCCTCTTCCTCACCACAACCCTCTTCCTCACCACAACCCTCTCCCTCACCACAACCCTCTTCCTCACCACAACACTCTTCCTCACCACAACCCCTCTTCCTCACCACAACCCTCTTCCTCACCACAACCCTCTCTTCCTCACCACAACCCTCTTCCTCACCACAACCCTCTTCCTCACCACAACCCTCTCTCCCTCACCACAACCCTCTCCCTCACCACAACCCTCTTCCTCACCACAACCCTCTTCCTCACCACAACCCTCTCTCCCTCACCACAACCCTCTTCCTCACCACAACCCTCTCTCCCTCACCACAACCCTCTTCCTCACCACAACACTCTTCCTCACCACAACCCCCTCTTCCTCACCACAACCCTCTTCCTCACCACAACCCTCTCCCTCACCACAACCCTCTTCCTCACCACAACCCTCTCTCCCTCACCACAACCCTCTCCCTCACCACAACCCTCTTCCTCACCACAACCCTCTTCCTCACCACAACCCTCTCTCCCTCACCACAACCCTCTTCCTCACCACAACCCTCTCCCTCACCACAACCCTCTTCCTCACCACAACCCTCTCCCTCACCACAACCCTCTCTTCCTCTTCACCACAACCCTCTCTTCCCTCTTCACCACAACCCTCTTCCTCACCACAACCCTCTTCCTCACCACAACTCTCTTCCTCACCACAACCCTCTCTTCCTCACCACAACCCCCTCTTCCTCACCACAACCCCCTCTTCCTCTTCACCACAACCCTCTCTTCCTCTTCACCACAACCCTCTTCCTCACCACAACCCTCTTCCTCACCACAACCCTCTTCCTCACCACAACCCTCTCCCTCACCACAACCCTCTCCCTCACCACAACCCTCTTCCTCACCACAACCCTCTTCCTCACCACAACCCCCTCTTCCTCTTCACCACACCCTCTTCCTCACCACAACCCTCTTCCTCACCACAACCCTCTTCCTCACCACAACCCTCTCTTCCTCACCACAACCCTCTTCCTCACCACAACCCTCTCCCTCACCACAACCCCCTCCCTCACCACAACCCCCTCTTCCTCACCACAACCCTCTCTCCCTCACCACAACCCTCTTCCTCACCACAACCCTCTTCCTCACCACAACCCCCTCTTCCTCACCACAACCCTCTTCCTCACCACAACCCTCTTCCTCACCACAACCCTCTCTTCCTCACCACAACCCTCTTCCTCACCACAACCCTCTTCCTCACCACAACCCTCTCTTCCTCACCACAACCCCCTCTTCCTCACCACAACCCTCTTCCTCACCACAACCCTCTCCCTCACCACAACCCTCTTCCTCACCACAACCCTCTTCCTCACCACAACCCTCTCCCCTCACCACAACCCTCTTCCTCACCACAACCCCTTCCTCACCACAACCCTCTTCCTCACCACAACCCTCTCTCCCTCACCACAACCCTCTTCCTCACCACAACCCTCTCTTCCTCACCACAACCCTCTTCCTCACCACAACCCCCTCTTCCTCACCACAACCCTCTCTTCCTCACCACAACCCTCTTCCTCACCACAACCCTCTCTCCCTCACCACAACCCTCTTCCTCACCACAACCCTCTTCCTCACCACAACCCTCTTCCTCACCACAACCCTCTTCCTCACCACAACCCTCTTCCTCACCACAACCCTCTCCCTCACCACAACCCTCTCTCCCTCACCACAACCCTCTCCTCACCACAACCCTCTCTCCCTCACCACAACCCCCTCTTCCTCACCACAACCCTCTCCCTCACCACAACCCCTCTCCCTCACCACAACCCTCTTCCTCACCACAACCCTCTCCCTCACCACAACCCTCTCTCCCTCACCACAACCCTCTCCCTCACCACAACCCTCTCTCCCTCACCACAACCCCCTCTTCTCCTCACCACAACCCCTCTCTCCCCACCACAACCCTCTCTCCCTCACCACAACCCTCTTCCTCACCACAACCCTCTTCCTCACCACAACCCTCTCCCTCACCACAACCCTCTCCCTCACCACAACCCTCTCCCTCACCACACCCTCTTCCTCACCACAACCCTCTTCCTCACCACAACCCTCTTCCTCACCACACCCTCTCCCACCACACCTCTTCCTCACCACAACCCTCTTCCTCACCACAACCCTCTTCCTCACCACAACCCTCTTCCTCACCACAACCCTCTTCCTCACCACAACCCTCTCCCTCACCACAACCCTCTTCCTCACCACAACCCTCTTCCTCACCACAACCCTCTTCCTCACCACAACCCTCTTCCTCACCACAACCCTCTTCCTCACCACAACCCTCTTCCTCACCACAACCCTCTTCCTCACCACAACCCTCTCCCTCACCACAACCCTCTCCCTCACCACAACCCTCTCTCCCTCACCACAACCCTCTCTCCCTCACCACAACCCTCTCTCCCTCACCACAACCCTCTCTCCCTCACCACAACCCTCTCTCCCTCACCACAACCCTCTCTCCCTCACCACAACCCTCTCTCCCTCACCACAACCCCCTCTTCCTCACCACAACCCTCTCCCTCACCACAACCCTCTCCCTCACCACAACCCTCTTCCTCACCACAACCCTCTTCCTCACCACAACCCTCTCTTCCTCACCACAACCCTCTTCCTCACCACAACCCCCTCTTCCTCACCACAACCCTCTTCCTCACCACAACCCTCTTCCTCACCACAACCCTCTTCCTCACCACAACCCTCTTCCTCACCACAACTCTTTTTCACGCACATAAATATTACACAACAAACGAGTCAGCATGGTTATGACATACACTCCCTTGCATATCTAAATGGGAATGATTATTGATTGTAATGCATTAGTCATGGTCAAATATAAATAAGAGTGTAGACCAGCACTGCAGTAGGTCCAGTGGATGCTTTAAAGTAACTGTCCAGTGTTTCCAGATTTCTTTGTAATATGACCTATAATTAAATTGTTTTTCCTTCCCAAAAATGGCAATGAACTATGTTTTAAATCAGCTTTTCTGTGTTGGAAACCCCAACCGCAGAATGATATGTCCACATACCGGTCATTAAAAATATTAATGCAAGTAGCCCACTGACTGGCCAGCTCATTCTCCTCAGGAGGATGACATCATCCTCTATGAGGAAATAGCAAGCATTGTCTTAAACGGTCCGTTTATGCTTTGGCCACAAATACGAGTATACGACGGGGAAACAACATTATTTGGGTATGAAAAAGTGAGATTTTCACTGGACAGTTATTTTAAAAGGAAAATACCACTCAAAAACGATATTTTGGTATTTGTTTCATTAGTCCACTGTTGACACAATGCTTTGCATGTCAATAATCAAGTTGTCAAGATATAGAACTTTCAAAATACAGAAAGTGAATTTACAGAAAGTTTCAGTGAATGATTAAGATATGAAAGTCTTGGACTGCACTTTCTTCCTTTAGAGAGGTTGAGTATCTACGTTCTGTGATGTAACAGTACAGTCTGTGCTTGGGAGCCTTTTTACTGTTTGTTGGAAGAATGTTGAGGTGCTGACCGTATTTAGACTTCTACATTCTACAGGTTTACGGTGCTGATCTAAAGGCATTATTTTACAGTACTCAACTCACCATATGTTATTATTAGTATGTTAGAGTACTGACCATACAGTGCATTTGACCCCTTCCCTTTTAACACATTTTGTAACGTTATAGCCTTATTGATTATATATAAAAAATGGCACATTTCTAAAAAGTTAAAAACATAAATAACTTATTTACATAAGTATTCAGACCCTTTACTATGAGACTCGAAATTGAGGCTTCTACAACTTGTTTGGAGTCCACCTGGGGTAAATTCAATTGATTGGACATGATTTGGAAAGGCACACACCTGTCTATATAAGGTCCCACAGTTGACAGTGTATGTCAGAGCAAAAACCAAGCCATGAGGTCGAAGGATTTGTCCATAGAGCTCAGAGACAGGATTGTGTCGAGGCACAGATCTGGGGAAGGGTATCAAAACATTTCTGCAGCATTGAAGCATCCCCATCGAACACAGTGGCCTCCGTCATTCTTAAATGGAAGTTTGGAACCACCAAGACTCTTCCTAGAGCTGGCTGCCCGGCCAAACTGAGCAATTGGGAAAGAAGGGCCTTGATCAGGGAGGTGACCAACCCTACAGTCACTCTGACAGAACTCTAGTTTCTCTGTTGAGATGGGAGATCCTTCCAGAAGGACAACCAAGCCACTCCTCAGTAAAAGGCACATGACAGAACACTTGGAGTTTGCCAAAAGGCACCTAAAGGACTCTCAGAATATGAGAAACAAGATTCTCTGATCTGATGAAACCAAGATTGAACTCTTTGGCCTGAATGCCAAGCATCATGTCTGGAGGAAACCTGGCACCATCCCTACGGTTAAGCATGGTGTTGGCAGCATCATGCTGTGGGGATGTTTTTCAGCGGCAGGGACTGGGAGACTAGTCAGGACCGAGGGAAAGATGAACGGAGCAAAGTACAGAGAGATCCTTGATGAAAACCTGCTCCAAAGCGCTCAGGACCTCAGACTGGGGCGAAGGTTCACCTTCCAACAGGACAATGACCCTAAGCACACTGCCAAGACAACGCAGAAGTGGCTTCAGGACAAGTATCTGAATGACCTTGAGTGGCCCAGCGAGAGACTGGACTTGAACCCGATCGAACATCCCTGGAGACCTGAAAATAGGTGTGCAGCAACACTCCCCATCCAACCTGACAAAGCTTGAGAGGATCTGCAGAGAAGAATGGAGAAACTCCCCAAATACAGGTGTGCCAAGCTTGTAGTGTCATACCCAAGAAGACTCAAGGCTGGAATCACTGCCAAAGGTGCTTCAACAAAATACTGAGTAAAGGGTCTGAATATACTTACTGTATGTAAATGTGATATTTCTGTTTTCATTTGTTATAAATTTGCCAACATCTCTAAAAACCTGTTTTTGTTTTGTCATTATGGGGTATTGGGTGTAGATTGATGAGGGGAAAAAAACAATTTAATTCATTTTAGAATAAGGCTGTAACGTAACAAAACTTGGAAAACGTCAAGGGGTCTGAATACTTTCCGAATGCACTGTGTTAGCAGAGATTTGTTGTTTAGTGTTATGGTACTGACTGAATGTTGTCAGTATATTATACAGTAGTACTGTCTGAATGTTGTTAGTATATTATACAGTAGTACTGACTGAATGTTGTCAGTATATTATACAGTAGTACTGACCGTATGTTGTCAGTATATTATACAGTAGTACTGACTGAATGTTGTCAGTATATTATACAGTAGTACTGACCGTATGTTGTCAGTATATTATACAGTAGTACTGACTGAATGTTGTCAGTATATTATACAGTAGTACTGACTGAATGTTGTCAGTATATTATACAGTAGTACTGACCGAATGTTGTCAGCATATTATACAGTAGTACTGACTGAATGTTGTCAGTATATTATACAGTAGTACTGACCGTATGTTGTCAGTATATTATACAGTAGTACTGACTGAATGTTGTCAGTATATTATACAGTAGTACTGACTGAATGTTGTCAGCATATTATACAGTAGTACTGACTGAATGTTGTCAGTATATTATACAGTAGTACTGACCGAATGTTCTCAGTATATTATACAGTAGTACAGACTGAACGTTGTCAGTATATTATACAGTAGTACTGTCTGAATGTTGTCAGTATATTATACAGTAGTACTGACTGAATGTTGTCAGTATATTATACAGTAGTACTGACCGTATGTTGTCAGTATATTATACAGTAGTACTGACTGAATGTTGTCAGTATATTATACAGTAGTACTGACCATATGTTGTCTGTATATTATACAGTAGTACTGACTGAATGTTGTCAGTATATTATACAGTAGTACTGACTGAATGTTGTCAGTATATTATACAGTAGTACTGACTGAATGTTGTCAGTATATTATACAGTAGTACTGACCGAATGTTGTCAGCATATTATACAGTAGTACTGACTGAATGTTGTCAGTATATTATACAGTAGTACTGACCGTATGTTGTCAGTATATTATACAGTAGTACTGACTGAATGTTGTCAGTATATTATACAGTAGTACTGACTGAATGTTGTCAGTATATTATACAGTAGTACTGACTGAATGTTGTCAGTATATTATACAGTAGTACTGACAGTATGTTGTCAGTATATTATACAGTAGTACTGACTGAATGTTGTCAGTATATTATACAGTAGTACTGACCGTATGTTGTCAGTATATTATACAGTAGTACTGACTGAATGTTGTCAGTATATTATACAGTAGTACTGACCGAATGTTGTCAGTATATTATACAGTAGTACTGACTGAATGTTGTCAGTATATTATACAGTAGTACTGACTGAATGTTGTCAGTATATTATACAGTAGTACTGACTGAAAGTTGTCAGTATATTATACAGTAGTACTGACCGTATGTTGGCCGACTTGGTTTTGAGGTCGCTCCAGCGCTGGTTCATGTCGTCCAGTCGGTGCTGTAGAAACACAGCCTCCTCAGAGGTCCCCAGGGCCTTGACCATCCTGGGCCTGTTCCCGTCCACACTCTTATAGATATCATTATGGGCATCGATTTCCGCCTGGATATCCTACAGAGAAACAGCGAAGGAGAGAAAGGTTTTACTTTCAACAAGTCTGTGTTGTACAGTTTTTACTGTGTTACATACAATACACAGCTTCAAAAGGTGCACACACAGCATTAAAAAGTAAAATCAAAACATCAATCCCTTTCTATTAGCTTTAAGATGGTGGGGAGGAAGAGAGGGGAGGGAGAGAGCGAGAGAGAGAGACAGATGGAGAGAGAGAACCACACGTGCTAGAGGGTCATGATGACTGTGTGCTATTGCAGAGCCAGCGAAACAGAGAGGGCAGAGCATTTTAGACATTTTTCAAATGTCCTCTAGCTACTTCGGACTCACGGAAAATAAACTCTTTCCAAACTCCTCAGCCTCCCAAGCGAGAAACAATTCATTCTAAACCCCTTCCACACCCTAACCGAGCGACCCAGGTCTCCGTACCTATGAAGTTCTATGTTCTGCTACATGAAAGTAAGCTAAGCTAATGATACGCTATGCTCCCCTGAACAACGCTAATGTAAGCTAACGGTATGGTACGCAATGCCAGACAAGACCTGTGTGTGCGTGTGTCAGTGTGCGTGTGATTCAGAGAGGGACCCTGGGCCCTGAAGCAAGGCAGAGAGTGGGCCCTACAGATGAAGAATTTGGATGAGGGTGTGGTGTGTGTATTTGAATGTGTGAGTGTTCCCCTGGTTTCATTTGGAAACTTTTTCTCTCTGGCTAACCTGTCGTCCACTCTTCCACCCACATCAGTACAGACCACCGCTGTGGCTTGTCGTGTGTGTGTGTGTGTGTGTGTGTGTGTGTGTGTGTGTGTGTGTGTGTGTGTGTGTGTGTGTGTGTGTGTGTGTGTGTGTGTGTGTGTGTGTGTGTGTGTGTGTGGGTGGACCACCATAGGGAGACTGACACGAGGAGGATCCTTTCAAATGCTTTATTTTTAGACAAGTAAAACTGCTCCATTTCTCACTGAGCTGGGACTCCCCTGAGCTCGGGCCAATTTTAAGTGGGGGAGATAAAAGACACTCTCTCACACACACACACACACACACACACACACACACACCCTGAGCACTCAAACAGAGATACAAACACAAAAAGAGCTCACACAGAGGACTCATATAGTGCCAAACTGAAATTCATGCAGAGATAGAAACAAATAGAATGCAGGCAAAACATAACTTCACCGACTGGTGACTGCACATGACAACAACACATGACATTAGGTGAAGTATGTTTTTAGAGAGGCCAGTATGCACGTCACACAGTATGGTAGGCTGTCTGTCTGCCATACCCAATGTGCAACCCCTGTCATTCACATAGCAAGGTCCTGAGGAAAGGAAGTCAGTTATTAGGAAGAAGGGATATAGGGTGAATGGGCTCTACTGTAGATCTCTCTCTATCACAGTCAACTATCTCCCCACCACAAATCTAATGGCTGAAGGTCATAAGGATAGATACTTCAGAGAGAGGGAGGGGGAGAGAGAGGCAGAGTGTGTGTGTGTGTGTGTGTGTGTGTGTGTGTGTGTGTGTGTGTGTGTGTGTGAGAGAGAGAGAGAGAGAGAGAGCGACAGAGAGAGTGATATAGTGATAGAGTGATAGAGACAGAGACAGAGAGAAACAGAGAGAGAGAGAGAGAGAGAGAAACAGAGAGAGAGAGAGAGACAGAGACAGAGACAGAGAGAGAGAGAGAGAGAGAGAGAGAGAGAGAGAGGAGAGAGAGAGAGAGAGAGAGAAAGAGAGATGTTGTGCCAGTGAGTCAGCTGGATAAGTTCCAGACAATGATGTGTATAAACCCTGGATTGCTGATGCTATGTATTGGCCAATGAGAGGCTTTAAATCCACCGGCTGCCCTATTGGTACTCCTCAGAAGGAGAAGGTCAAAATTACAAGTATTTTTTTGATGTAGTTGGGACAGTAATATTAGTACTTTAAGGAATATGTTTTAACATATTATTGTTGTTTATGTTCGCATAATATAATAGTAAAGTATGCATTAAGGTGTCTGTAATACAATGTATTTGGCAAAAACAAATGCAGACATTAATAAATACAATTGTATAGCTTCCAAAACACTTTTTTATAATGGAGGACAAGTAGCAAAATGGCTGCGCAGTGGCTTCAAAACAACGGCCCTGCCAGTCATCAAGGGCTTATACACATCACTGGTTCTAGCTCATTCTCAAACTGCTTTTCCTCTTGAACACATTTTCTTCCAGGGGAAGCTCCTTCTCATTAAGTGGTGGCAAAGGTGATGCCGTAACGTGTACATGCATTCTGACAAAAACACACACATATTTGTGGCATCAAATAGTCTGGTCATTGATTGAGTGCTGCCCTGTGATTGGATACTTTCGAGAGAAAGGCCAAATATGATTCCTCTACCTAGCCTTAGGTACACAGCAATATCAGGCTAAACACATACCAGTAGCTTACATATACACACACTTCTCTGTACAGCCAGGTCTGCCACATCAGCTGCATGACAATGGTCATTCATTTAAGTCCATGTTTTATTTACTGGTTTGATTTAGATTCCAATCAACAGGTTTAGCGCCAGCACGGACCTTACAGCGTTATTCTAATGAGGACTCTGGAGATGAGGGTCACATATGTCTGCAATTTCTACGGCAAGGACACACACACACACACACACACACACACACACACACTGGCTGAACTGCTACTGGAAAAACATGACAATAGCTCTGCTGTGTTTAGGAATAGATGAACCATGTCCATATGAGAGCAGTGGCACACACACAACCCTCTATCAAAGCCATGTCCTCGTCTCTTCTAACGCAGAGCAGCATGAGGATAGTGGATAATAGATTTTGTCCCTGACACACACACCCAGTAATGAATGGAAGATTGGCAGGATGTGAGCAGCCCAGACAACAGATACGGTCCCCGGGGGGCCTAATGTTCCACCTATTTGGGTTTGCAGAGGAACCTGGCATTAGAAATGTACCTATCAGAGGAATGGCTGACTGACAAACACAGTGCAGGTGGCATGTAGCCCAGCAGTTGGAGCGCTGGGCCAGTAACTCAAAGGTCGCTAATTCGAATCCCCGACAAGGTGAAATATCTTTCGATGTGCCCTTGAGCAAGGCACTTAACCCTAACTGCTCCAGGGACAGCTGATAATGGCTGTGACCCCACTCTCTGAGGGTGTCTCAGGGACAGCTGATAATGGCTGTGACCCTACTCTCTGAGGGTGTCACAGGGACAGCTGATAATGGCTGTGACCCCACACTCTGAGGGTGTCTCAGGGACAGCTGATAATGGCTGTGAACCCACTCTCTGAGGGTGTCTCAGGGACAGCTGATAATGGCTGTGACCCCACTCTCTGAGGGTGTCTCAGGGACAGCTGATAATGGCTGTGAACCCACTCTCTGAGGGTGTCTCAGGGACAGCTGATAATGGCTGTGAACCCACTCTCTGAGGGTGTCTCAGGGACAGCTGATAATGGCTGTGAACCCACTCTCTGAGGGTGTCTCAGGGACAGCTGATAATGGCTGTGACCCCACTCTCTGAGGGTGTCACAGGGACAGCTGATAATGGCTGTGACCCCACTCTCTGAGGGTGTCTCAGGGACAGCTGATAATGGCTGTGACCCCACTCTCTGAGGGTGTCTCAGGGACAGCTGATAATGGCTGTGACCCCACTCTCTGAGGGTGTCTCAGGGACAGCTGATAATGGCTGTGACCCCACTCTCTGAGGGTGTCTCAGGGACAGCTGATAATGGCTGTGACCCCACTCTCTGAGGGTGTCTCAGGGACAGCTGATAATGGCTGTGACCCCACTCTCTGAGGGTGTCTCAGGGACAGGTGATAATGGCTGTGAACCCACTCTCTGAGGGTGTCTCAGGGACAGTTGGGATATGCAAAAAAAAATTGAAAATAAAATTCACACATGCGTATTAACACACACTTGTACATGTGTGAAATAGGACAAATATAAGCACCCACCAAATTATTATTACACAAACACACGGCTAAACAGAATAAGAACCTAAAGTTAGGTTACCGTTGCACATCAACAAGCAGCTTTGGTAAACAAATACTGGACACACTCATGCACCTTGAACGCACAAAGTGGCAAAACCTGAATAATACAACACTACAACGTTTCAGACGTCAGAGAATAAAGCACTTTAAGAATCTCAGTCTCCTTATGTGTTCCCCTGCAGACTCTGGCTGAGCACCCCCACGCCCTGGGCACTCTAATAATGCTGCTACCACAATAAAAAGCTTTATTAATGAGTTCAATAATTACTCCTCATACTTCATAAACCTCAGACTCACTCAGCAGACTTCTTCACTTGATACTACATAGACTGAGAGGGAGCGAGGGAGAGAAGGGAGAGACAGTAAATGTCAGCAGAAGTGAAGTTCTCTGGCTGACAGTAACAGGTGAGGTGAGCTGACCTTCACGTGTTTGACTACAGTGATTTAGTATGAGGCTGGGTTCTCATCTGTGGCATCAAAAATAAACAACCTTTCAGTTTGTCTCAATGGGAGCTCAAATAGATGTCAAACATCTCAAATCTACCTCTTCAAATTTCCTGAGCAGCTCCTGCAAGCTGGAGTTCAAGCCAATCATCTTCGGCTCCAGGATTAGTCTCCTCCTTCTCCCCTCTACATCGTCTCTGAGGTCACAGAGGGCAAAGGGCACCGAGGAGTCGCGCGGGTTTGGAAAGTCCTCCAGTGGTTACGGTCAAAACCAGCTCTCAAAACACAGTCAAGGTCAGTACTCAAAACACGGTCAAATCCAATCCAAATATTGTCGAATCCAGTTCTCCAAATACAATTAAATTCAGTGCTCAAAACAAGGTCAAATCCAATTCGTGCTCTCCAACCCGGCGACATACACACTTCACACACCCTTCGTTGCCTGTGTGTGTGTGTCAGTGTGTGTTTTCGCCCTACTAGGCTACATGGTAGAAGCATCCTCTTTGATGGAACAGAGGCTGAGTAGGGTGCCAGGGCTAGCCTGCTGTCATGCCTCAAGCCTGGGGTTGGACGTCCCGAGAGCTGGGCTGAGGCTGGAGCTCCTGGAGGTAGGAGGTAAGAGGCTGCCTGAGGAGGTCTATAGGCTGGGGAATAAGTCCTTCAGCTGGGGTAAAATTCCAGAGGTCAGGTGTGGAGGTCTGGAGGAAACTATCCAAGTCCTGTCAAGAGAGGTTGAGGGTTGAAGAAGTATTCCAGCCTCTCCTTGAACTTCCCTCGTTGTTTTCCTTCCCGTCTTCACTTTCCTCCTCTACTGCTTCTCGTCACTAAGGAAGCTGTTTACACTCCAGTCCGGGGTAGGGCCGAGTGTTTGTTCTCAATTACCCAGATAAAAAAAGCCCTCTGGGCCTGCCTCAGGAACAAGGAAGAAACACAGAGGCACACGGTCTGCTGACCTCTCCTTCCACTTTCAACAAGGCAATGCTAACACACTGCAGAGGAAACACACACACCTACACATACTCTTACACTGTGTGAGCGAGACAGGGGCATGCCGTCTTAGCTCTACTACCAGCCCCCAGCGCCCTAACCCAGCCTGGACTCCCTCTCTCACTCCCTCTCTCACACCCTGCTAATCACAGCCAAGTCAGAGCCAGTTAGTGAAAGAATGTCCCCTTCCCCTCTGGAGCCCTAGGCCACGTGTCCAGGGAGAGAAGCCACTGATCAGAGTAATGATCCTGAGAAAGAGTCTGGCAAGCTGGCCTCTACATCCTGGAGTCCGTCCAGTATGATCTCCTGGCAGGGTGGAAATGGTAGAAGTTTGTCTTTCTCTTCTCTCTTCCTCTTTCCCGCCGATTTGTATAACTTTTTGAGTTCAACTTTTTATCTTTATCTCCCTCAGTTTTCTTTACCGCTAATCTGCTATCCGTCCCTTCCTCTCGGACTCTCTTTCTTTTCACCGGCCAGTGACTCGGCTCTTTCCGTTATTTTAATCAGCATCCTCCCTTTCCAGCCCTCCTCCTCCCTCTTTACAGGTCCCACTCCGCTCGCTAAACTAACTCCGCACACACCCATTTCCTGAGGCCTCTACTGATACACAGAGAGAGAATGGTGGGAGGGGGATGGAGAGAGAGGGGCAGACGTAGCGGAGGTAACATGTGGACAGAGAGAAATGCCCAAATCAAGAGAGGGGGAAGAAGAAGCAGAAAAGAGAGAGGGTGGTGGAAAGAGAGAAGGGAGAGAAAGAGTTGTCAGAGGTTTAAGTAATGCAGCACTTTACTAGCAAAACGTTCTACCTGTCAGAGTCGGGATGGTGAAAACATGTGGCTCTCACGTGAATGGAGAGAAGGAACAAGAAAAGAAAGAAAAGAGAAGAGAAGAGACTGGGGGTGTAGCTTACAGAAACGTTAGGTCTATACCTGGCTCTGTGTGTAGGCCTAGAGACAGACACTACCAACAGATATACATACGGTGTGTACATCACATGTAGACACATCAGATGGCTGCCGAAGGGGGAAAAAATAACAATAATACAATCCCGAATATTCATGAGGAGAAGCCTTTGAAGTGTGCTATACTTAATAAAAATATTAACATATGCAATTTTCCCCTGTAACAGCACTTCTGATGAGGCACTATGTATGCAGACATGAATATGCGCCCTGTGTGTTTTTGAGATGCAAGTCCAAGTCGATTAAACGGCGGGAAATTAGCAAGTCCAACATGCGAGCGAGACAATTTCTACAACAACTGTGAGGAAATCCACTGGAAGAAACCTTAGGGGGAAGAATGTGTTGGACGATTATGACTTTCCCTGGGGTTTGATACAACCCATGTCTTTAAGTGGCTGTAAAAAAGAAATAAACACTCACACAGAGGCAAACACCGGGGGTAAACACACACACACATACGTGCATGCACAAACACACACAGCAGCACAGCTTTGAGGAAGCAGGAGGTAAAAGTTGGGCAACATTACTACAGCTAATTGGATTAGGACCATTACAGAGGGAAGATGCAGAGCTATCGACTCGGGCTGAGAGAGATGGAGGGAGAGAGAGAGAGAGAGAATGAAAGAGAGAGGGAGGGAGGCCATACTCTGTGGCTTAAAAGACTGAGGCACATCTGCCTGTAATTCCCTGGCTGGATCAGAGAGGAACGTAGGGATGAGGAGCTTCAATGGAAATCT
>NC_042957.1:20950169-20972669 GCF_901001165.1 Salmo trutta
TAACAAGAGGCTAACACACACTCAGCTCTGTCTTCCTTCACAGAGCTACACATGAATAACAAGAGGCTAACACACACTCAGCTCTGTCTTCCTTCACAGAGCTACACATGAATAACAACAGGCTAACACACACTCAGCTCTGTCTTCCTTCACAGAGCTACACATGAATAACAAGAGGCTAACACACACTCAGCTCTGTCTTCCTTCACAGAGCTACACATGAATAACAACAGGCTAACACACACTCAGCTCTGTCTTCCTTCACAGAGCTACACATGAATAACAAGAGGCTAACACACACTCAGCTCTGTCTTCCTTCACAGAGCTACACATGAATAACAACAGGCTAACACACACTCAGCTCTGTCTTCCTTCACAGAGCTACACATGAATAACAAGAGGCTAACACACACTCAGCTCTGTCTTCCTTCACAGAGCTACACATGAATAACAACAGGCTAACACACACTCAGCTCTGTCTTCCTTCACAGAGCTACACATGAATAAGAACAGGCTAACACACACTCAGCTCTGTCTTCCTTCACAGAGCTACACATGAATAACAACTGATAGAAGGTGGATGAATGGATGGATGAATGGATGGATGGATGGATGGATGGATGAATGGATGGCTGAATGGATGGATGGATGGTGAATCCTGAAGAGATCAGACAGATCGATGGACAGATGGAACTGCATTGACATTGTTGCAGCAGTAATTAAGCACATTGGAAAGAAATGCATTAGTTGCATCATGGACATCTGGCAGACCCATGCAGATGCATAGGAGATTTCTTCAGTAAATTACAGTATGGTGTAAATTACAATTACATTTAACCAAACACATTTAACATTCAATATCTCAGACAAGCTGCCTTGCACAGCCAGACAAAACAAAGAATTGGGACCTTGACAATCAAACAAATAATGATGTGTGAGATGTCATCGCATGAATATAAACAGTGATTTAAGAGAAAATACATGTCCAACAACTCTCGGAACCTAAAACCCAATCCAGCTCTGAATGGACCTATTCCATCTTCTTCTATGGCCAGATAACATCACCGACAGCAGAAAGCCTACAACGCCACGGCAATAGGGCCATTATAAAAGGCAATAGGCACCAGTGGTCATGGAGCCAATCACTAACAATGTCCTAAGGGTCAATCAACCAACCACAGAATGAGCCATGAATCTACAGTCTCTGTGTGGACAGCCTAACGCTAACTCTCCCCAGGGTGAGATGCGTCTGAGTACATCCAGGGTGTCTTTAATAGGGAAATTGAAATTGATTTGGACCTGTGGTTCCACGCGCTGTTGCTGACTGATAATCCACACTGATAATCAGCTATTGATTATGGTGGAGCGTTGTGGTGGCTTGGTGCTTTAGTAGACATTTGGGATATGCACTTACGACAGGAGGTGAAATGTTGGCTTCCTCAGCTAGACAGTGTCCACACAAGCAAGTGGTGGGAACACACACAAGCAGCACCAGCTAAAGGTCTGTTGTGTTACGGCTCATTTGCAGATGTGATACACAGACAGATATTAAGAGTATTCTCTAACCCAGTGGTTCCCAAACTTTTTATAGTCCCGTACCCCTTCAAACATTCAATCTCCAGCTGCGTACCCCCTCTAGCACCAGGGTCAGCGCCCTCTCAAATGATGTTTTTTGCCATCATTGTAAGCCTGCCACACAAACACTATATGATACATCTTACAGAACCAGGGCACAAATAATATAATAATAATAATAATAATCAATTATTTCTCTTTATTTAACCATCTTACATATAAAACCTTATTTCTTCATCAAAAATTGTGAATAGCTCACCACAGGTTAATGAGAAGGGTGTGCTTGAAAGGATGCACATAACTCTGCAATGTTGGTTTGTATTGGAGTCTCAGTCTAAAATCATTTTCCACACAAAGTCTGTGCCTGTATTTAGTTTCCATGCTAGTGAGGGCCGAGAATCCACTCTCACATAGGTACGTGGTTGGAAAGGGCATCAGTGTCTTAACAGTGCAATTTGCCAAGGCAGGATACTCAGAGCGCAGCCCAATCCAGAAATCTGGCAGTGGATTCTGATTAAATTCAATTTTCACAGAACTGCTTGCTGCAATTTCGATGAGGCTCTCTTGTTCAGATATGGGTAAGTGGACTGGAGGCAGGGCATGAAAGGGATAAAGAATCCAGTTGTTTGTGTCATCTGTTTCGGGAAGGTACCTGCATAATATCGCACCCAACTCACTCAGGTGCTTCACTATATCCCATTTGACATTGTCTGTAAACTTGAGTTAATTTGCACACAAAAAATCATACAATAATGGAAAGATCTGTGTGTTGTCCTTGTTAATGCAACAGAAAAGAGCTCAAACTTCTTAATCATAACCTCAATTTTGTCCCGCACATTGAATATAGTTGGGCAGAGTCCCTGTAATCTTAGATTCAGATCATTCAGGCGAGAAAAAACATCACCCAGACAGGCCAGTCGTGTGAGAAACTCGTCATCATGTAAGCGGTCAGACAAGTGAAAATGAAGGTCAGTAAAGAAAACTTTAAGCTCGTCTCTCAATTCAAAAACACGTGACAATACTTTGCCCCTTGATAACCAGCGCACTTCTGTATGTTGTAAAAGCATTACATGGTCGCTCCCCATATCATTGCATAGTGCAGAAAATACATGCATTCAGGGGCCTTGCTATAACAAAGTTAACCATTTTCACTGTAGTGTCAAAAATGTCTTTCAAGCTGTCAGGCATTCTCTTGGCAGCAAAAGCCTCTGGTGGATGCTGCAGTGTACCCAAGTGGCGTCGGGAGCAACTGCTTGCACACGTGTTACCACTCCACTATGTCTCCCTGTCATGGCTTTTGCACCATCAGTACAGATACTAACACATCTTGACCACTAGTCCATTTGATGTCACAAAGCTGTCCAGTACTTTAAAAATATCCTCTCATGTTGTCCTGGTTTCCAGAAGAGGATGTCTTCCTTAATTGACCCCCCATAAACGTAACGGACATACAGTGGGGGAAAAAGTATTTGATCCCCTGCTGATTTTGTACGTTTGCCCACTTACAAAGAAATTATCAGTCTATAATTTTAATGGTAGGTTAATATGAACAGTGAGAGACAGAATAACAACAAAAAAATCCAGAAAAACGCATGTCAAAAATGTTAGAAATTGATTTGCATTTTAATGAGGGAAATAAGTATTTGACCACTCTGCAAAACATGACTTAGTACTTGGTGGCAAAACCCTTGTTGGCAATCACAGAGGTCAAACGTTTCTTGTAGTTGGCCACCAAGTTTGCACACATCTCAGGAGGGATTTTGTCCCACTCCTCTTTGCAGATCTTCTCCAAGTCATTAAGGTTTCGAGGCTGACGTTTGGCAACTCGAACCTTCAGCTCCCTCCACATATTTTCTATGGGATTAAGGTCTGGAGACTGGCTAGGCCACTCCAGGACCTTAATGTGCTTCTTCTTGAGCCACTCCTTTGTTGCCTTGGCCGTGTGTTTTGGGTCATTGTCATGCTGGAATACCCATCCACGGCCCATTTTCAATGCCCTGGCTGAGGAAAGGAGGTTCTCACCCAAGATTTGACAGTACATGGCCCCGTCAAATGATGTGGTGAATTTGTCCTGTCCCCTTAGCAGAAAAACACCCCCAAAGCATAATGTTTCCACCTCCATGTTTGACGGTGGAGATGGTGTTCTTGGGGTCATAGGCAGCATTCCTCCTCCTCCAAACACGGCGAGTTGAGTTGATGCCAAAGAGCTCCATTTTGGTCTCATCTGACCACAACACTTTCACCAGTTGTCCTCTGAATCATTCAGATGTTCATTGGCAAACTTCAGACGGGCATGTATATGTATTCTTGAGCAGGGGGACCTTGCGGGCGCTGCAGGATTTCAGTCCTTCACGGCGTTGTGTGTTAACAATTGTTTTCTTGGTGACTATGGTCCCAGCTGCCTTGAGATCATTGACAAGATCCTCCCGTGTATTTCTGGGCTGATTCCTCACCGTTCTCATGCTCATTCCAACTCCACGAGGTGAGATCCTGCATGGAGCCCCCGGCCGAGGGATATTGACAGTTCTTTTGTGTTTCTTCCATTTGTGAATAATCGCACCAAATGTTGTCACCTTCTCACCAAGCTGCTTGGCGATGGTCTTGTAGCCCATTCCAGCCTTGTGTAGGTCTACAATCTTGTCCCTGACATCCTTGGAGAGCTCTTTGGTCTTGGCCATGGTGGAGAGTTTGGAATCTGATTGATTGATTGCTTCTGTGGACAGGTGTCTTTTATACAGGTAACAAGCTGTGGTTAGGAGCACACCCTTTAAGAGTGTGCTCCTAATCTCAGCTCGTTACCTGTATAAAAGACACCTGGGAGCCAGAAATCTTTCTGATTGAGAGGGGGTCAAATACTTATTTCCCTCATTAAAATGCAAATCAATTCATAACATTTTTGACATGCGTTTTTCTCGATATTTTTGTTGTTATTCTGTCTCTCACTGTTCAAATAAACCTACCATTAAAATTATAGACTGATAATTTCTTTGTCAGTGGGCAAACGTACAAAATCAGCAGGGGATCAAATACTTTTTTCCCCCACTGTATACCAGGAGCTGTGCCAGGCCCGCCACGTCTGTTGACTCATCCAGCTGTAACGCATAGAATTCACTGGCTTGTAGGTGAAGCAGTAATTGTTTCAAACATCTCCTGCCATGTCACTGATGCTTCATGAAACAGTGATGTTTGATGAAGCGATTGTCTGTATAGTTGTTTTGGCCTTTTCCCCCAGCATTGTCCCAACCATATCCATTATTAATGGTATCTGTTGCTTTTATACATGTCTTACTACTCGAAAGTCGTCTTTATTCTCGCTCAAAAAACTCATGTGGCTTATTTTTCATATTGTCATGTTAAGTTTCTAAATGTCTGCGCAAGAGTGAAGGTTCCCACGAGAGAGTAACGGTTAATATGATTGGATGTTAATTATATGACTAGGCTACCTGTATTTCACATTGTGTTGTTATTTCGTTGAACACTAGATGGTTTCATTTTATTTTTGGCAGTAAAACGAGGCTACTCAGGCGAGAAAAAAAACTCACCCAAATGTATTGCCCCGTTGAAAAATATAAATGGACTGTTTGAAAATGTGAAGAAAAAAATTCTCTCTCTCTCTCTATATATATATATATATATATATATATATATATATATTTATATTAATTACATATTTTATTTAAAAAAGTGAACCACATTTTTATTGGGCATACCCCCAACGGCATTGCGGTGTACCCCAGTTTGGGAATACCTGCTGTATACCATATACACACACAGAGGCTCCCCCCATACCATTCCTCCCCCATATGGGACTTCAGTGCTCTCAACTCAAACCCAGCCACCTCCAAAGCAAAGCCTGCCTCGTTCCCTCTCCCACTTCCTCTCTCTGTCGTTCAGCTCCAGTCTCAGTTCCTGTTTACCTCCAGCCCAACAGTTCTAGCAGAGGTATTTGAGGAGTATAACCTCAGAGGGTTCAGCTACAGCCTAGGTGGTCTCTCTCTCCCACAGGAGGAAAACAGCACTGGAAAACGTGATTGGTTGTGATACGTAACATATGTGGCCTGGGTCACGGGTGGTTGCAATGTTATCACAATTAAGGCAAGAGTACACCTCCTGCAGTGCATGCTGGGAAAATGTGAGAATTGGAAAGGTTATGTAACTGGACCAATTAGCGAGTATCGTTAGTAAAGCCTAGACACCTGTTAACAGGCCCGGGGTGTTCTGTGAGTCAGGACTGGAGAACTGGTCATGTGGAGTTATGGACTGGTCTAGCCTGCATCAAATTATGGTCCTCTAAATGTCAGGGGGAGACTTGGGTTGAGAGTTTTAAGGGAAGACCATGAGAGCATAGACACAGAAACAGACATGCTCACACATTGTTGTAACACTCACACACACACACAAATATGAAGGCACACACCCACATACCCTCAGGTGACAAACAGCAGGTGAATCTAGAAATTTAAACAGCAGATGGCCATGGCCTGAGGCCAGAAACAGAGAGAGATAGAGCGCGGGGGGGGGGGGGGGGGGGGTAGTGTGACGCGCTCCAGAGGAGTGGGGATCTAGCCGTGTTACAACATGGGTTTATTATTAGCAGAACTGTGAAAAACAGATGCATAAATAACCACCAGGTAGAGTGGGAACGGGCGTGTCCAATAGCGCACATAAAACATTCCATGGAAAGCTGAAAGGAATCCCTGGAAAACACATTTTACACGGAGAGATGAGGAACAGCATGACAATGTTCTCCGACCAAAACATAACAACACATCACATGAACATAATGATCATCATTAACATTATCATCATCAGTAGGCTTGGGTGGTATACTGTATATACTGTATATACTGGCTGTTTGGAAATAGCCACGGGACGGTTTTTCAATAGCGTCAATACCTTTGAAACTATTTCTTTTAAGTTTTTCAATAAATGTTAACATTTGTAGCTACTTTTTAAGTAAACACCTGCAGTCAACTTGTGCAAGCAGATCGCATTCTTCATTTCACCTGTCACATTATTTAACATTATGAAGCTTACCGTAGTTCCCCAGAACAGTCACAACAGTCACAGCCAGTCACGTGTTTGTTTGTAAAGAGCACAACAGGAGAAAGCAGGAGCAGGTGAGTCCAGCTGTGTATTGACAGGAGTCGCGCTTTATATTGAATGTCAAAGTGTTTTTTTGCTTCAATAGAGTGATCAGGGACGTGCAAATATATTTTTCCTTTACAGAAAATGCATTGCATGACAATAAGTATGTGGACACCTGCTCGTTGAACATCTCATTCCAAAATCATGGGCATTTAATATGGAGTTGGTCCCCCCTTTACTGCGCGCTACGCACTCCAGCACTCCAGTTCTGTGAGCTTGTGTGGCCTACCACTTCGCGGCTGAGCCGTTGTTGTGACTAGACGTTCCCACTTCACAATAACAGCACTTACAGTTGACCGGGGCAGCTCTAGCAGGGTAGTAAGTAGACAAACTGATTTGTTGGAAAGGTGGCATCCTATGATGGTGCCATGTTGAAAGTCACTAAGCTCTTCAGTAAGGCCATTCTACTGCCAATGTTTGTCTATGGAGATTGCATGGCTGTGTGCTCGATTTTATACACCTGTCAGCAACGGGTGTGGCTGAAATAGCCAAATCCACTAATTTGAAGGGGTGTCCACATACTTTTTCATATATAGTGTACATTAGGGCAACACATTCGGCAAAAACATTGCTTCATTTTCATCAGATGACAACAGAAGTGCAATGCTATTTGGCTGGCAGCCACACAAGTAAATCAGCTTAAACACTGCATGGCCATCATATTTCTAATGTTTATCATAGAAAGAATGTAGCCAGCTTAAAGTTAATCTTGCATTTTACTGGAGAAAAGTAGGCTGGATACACCGACAAAAGTAGCAGAGAAAAGTAGCTCCACATCAGTCAGAGTGCTGTCTGCTGATAGAATTCCCGTTTGTGAATTCTTATCCCAGTGGAGAAGTGCAACTGAAGCACAAAATTAGTCTGATGCCGAGCAGAAATGACAATAACAAGCATTTTTGATCTGTGTTAACAAAAAGCAGCAAGAGATTTATTGTGCATTTTATATTTTTTTCCTGCGTGAAAAATAAAGAATTCTGCGTTAGCACGACTCATAACTTTAACTTGCTACTTATCTAAGTAAGTTATTCAATAAATAAGGTGATGGGGCATCACATTTTGTAAGCTTTCTGCTGTGTTCGAGAAGTCAAAGCCCTTTGGGATGAGTTATCTGTACAGCTGCCACTGCTATGACATTCTGTAGCTCCTACCTATATACTATCAAATTAAATCACATTTTATTGGTCACATACACATGGTTAGCAGATGTTATTGCGAGTGCAGCGAAATGCATGTGCTTCTAGTTCTGACAGTGCAGCAATATCTAACATGTAATCTAATAATTCCACAATAACTACCTAATGGAATAAGGAATGGAATGGAATGGAATAAGAATATATAAATATATGGATGAGCAATGACAGAGCATTCTTAAAGTTACATTATTAAAGTGACTAGTGTTCCATTTATTAAAGTGGCCAATGATTTCAAGTCTGTATGTCGGCAGCAGCCTCTCTGTGCTAGTGATGGCTGTTTAACAGTCTGATGGCCTTGAGATAGAAGCTGTTTTTCAGTCTCTCGGTCCCAGCTTTGATGCACCTGTATGAGCTGGATTGCCTGATACTTTCATTTGCGCTCATTAGCATATTTAGCTAGCAGCCTCCATGGAAAGTCGCTATTACTTGTGCTAATTTTGTTAACATTCTGGTACAGATGACCAATGGTCTTTTTTGTGTTTCTTGGCGCCCCCTTGTGTATTAAGTCGGTTATACGGTAAATCCTGGGACGAGAGAAGGACGACAGTATAACGATATGAAAATCTGGATACCACCCATCCCTAATCATCTTCATCATCCTATCCATTCTTCATCATCATATCCATGCTCAAAATAACAGTTATTATCCCACAAACCTCCACAGCACATATAATACCACTATCACCATGTGGCATTTGAAATAGACAATTCAGTCCATAATAATACTTTGCCTTGCTTTTCAACCTGAACTTCTTCAGATATTACTTTCCTACTTTTCAATGAGGAACACTTTTAAAAGGAACAAAAGTTAAATGTCTCATTAGGTCAAATCACCTCTATTCAACCTGTCCTTTCATAGCATTAAGAACAGCTCAGCTTAAAAAGGTCAGCCAGCAGCCCTGAGCAGTGAGCGCTGGCTGACTGGAAAAGTTCACTCTCTGGGACAGCCTGTTCTATTAAGAGTTCTCATTTTTAAATTGAAGGGAAGCGTTTTCAGAGTGTTCGGAGGCTCCCGCTGCTAGAACACTGGAAGGGTGAGAGATCCCTTACAATTGGCTCATTCATCCCCCCTCCTCTCCCCTGTAACTATTCCCCAGGTCGTTGCTGTAAATGAGAATGTGTTCTCAGTCAACTTACCTGGTAAAATAAGGGTAAAATAAAAAAATCCCTGTCTGGGTATAGCAGGGATGTTATTATCCTGCAGTGTCCCTCCATCTGACAGGTCCCTTAGAGGCTCTCCTTACTGAGATGGGATGAGGACAGAGGAGCAGGGATGTTATTATCCTGACTGGTCCCTTAGAGGCTCTCCTTACTGAGATGGGATGAGGACAGAGGAGCAAGGATGAAGTCGGGATCGGCATTCCATTGGGAAGCATTTGGGAACATTTTAGTGTTTCAGATGTGCAGGAAAAGGTGGGTTGTTCTGGGTAAAAGGTCATGACTTGAACTAAACTAATTCTAGAACTCTTTCCAGAACTAAAGGTGAGGTTATGAAATCAGAATCGGACTGTTCTAATTCTATGGGTGAGATATTCCCATTATCTGTCCATTTCCACACCCAGCCCCCACTGTATACCTCAACATGTGTCCCATATCCCTCTGAGAGGGTAGAGAGCTGGGTCCCACCCAGATGAGGGGTGTGTCTGTCTGCTGAAGACCCAATAGATATGGCTCCTCCCCCACCCGTCTGGGACCTCCCTCTAGGCGGGCGCCACGGCATTGCTGCAACCCAGCGGAAAGATAAGGCCACACAGTTTCCATGACGATAGCAACAGAACCCATTAAGATTCCAGGATCCTAATGGAAAACAGTTCCACCTGTAGCCTGGTCACATGACCCGTCTCTGCTTTAACCTACTGTAATGAGGTTCTTTTAATGAAATATAGAGGCTATTAAAGCCACCGTCCTCTTTAAACACAAGAGATTCATGTTATAGGTCATTCATGTTTACCTACTGTATGACTGAAGACAAGAGCTATTGATTTAATGATGCGGTTCAGCTCCTGTGTTGTATGGTAATTCAACTGATTGTATGAGACAGAAGCAGCAGACAGATTTTCTTGTGGTTGTGTTTGAATGAAAAGCGCATGCATGAACACACACACACACACACACACACACACACACACACACACACACACACCTATACCAACAGTCAAAGCTCATTTTGAGCTCTCCCTTTATCTAATTAAAAGCAAGGCATGCTGGGTAAGCCAAACCAACAAACAGACGAGTGCAGGCCTTGAAGTCTGATTAGAGAGTCGACAAGGAGCCGAGGAGAGACTTCATTATAAAAACACAGACACTGAAGAGTGACGTCTATACACTACACTACACTACACTACACTACACTATACTACACTACACTACAGCAGCCAGCCAGACAGAGGAATCTCAATAAAAACAGACCTATGGAAATGACTGGTGGTTTATAGACAAACAAATGATGCCATTCCTGAATGAGTGTATTGTATGGTAACTGGATGTTTATATAGAATGTACAAAACTGACATGGTGAGGGAGTAGGTTGTATTGTAGGTCTTGATTGACAGTGACTGGGAGAAGTGAAGAGAGAGCGAGGCGGGTTGTTTTGATTGCTGTATGCCTTGTTTACAGGTTACAGACTCCTTCCCTCCTCCTTCTCCTAGTTAAGATTATTGCTGGTGTCGGTGGGAGGAGTTGTGTAACCTTTTTGGGTCACCCTCGCCGACTGTCACCATGACAACAGGCTGTTGGTTTATTACTTCCTGAACGTGAAATCACTAAGCCTATATCATAGCTATATGTTCCCTCTGGGGTTGCATCACCAAAATCAATGCAGCTATCACTCTTATCGGCCTCCCGAGTGGAGCAGCGGTCTAAGGCCCTGAGTCGCAGTGTTAGAGGCGTCAATATGGACCCTGGTTCGATCCCAGGCTGTGTCGCAGCTGGTCGCGACCGGGAGACCCGTGAAGCGGCGCACATCTGGGTTAGGGTAGGGTTTGGCTGGCCGGGATGTCCTTGTCCCATCAAGCTCTAGCATGCACGCTGACTACGGTCTCCAGCTTTACAGTTTTACCTCTGACACATTGGTGCGACTGGCTTCTGGGTTAAGCAAGTAGTGTGTCAAGAGGCTTGGCGGGTTGTGTTTCGGAGTACGCATAACTCTCGACCTTCACCTCTCCCGAGTCCGTACCCGTACGGTAGTTGCAGTGATGGGACAAGACTGTAACTACCAATTGGGGAGAAAAGGGGATAAAAAGTACACCAATCTCAACGTCAACATTGAAGAGGCGACTCCGGGATGCTGGCCTTCTAGGCAGAGTTCCTCTGTCCAGTGTCTGTGTTCTTTTGCCAATGTTAATCTTTTATTTTTATTGGCCAGTCTAAGATATGGCTTTTTCTTTGCAACTCTGCCTAGAAGGCCAGCATCCTGGAGTCAACTCTTCACTGTCGATGTTGAGACTGGTGTTTTGCGGGTACTATTTAATGAAGCTACCAGTTGAGGACTTGTGAGGCGTCTATTTCTAAAACTAGACACTCTAATGTACTTGTCCTCTTCCTCAGTTGTGCACCGGGGCCTCCCACTCTTTCTATTCTGGTTAGAGCCAGTTTGCGCTGTACTGTGAAGGGAGTAGTACACAGAGTCGTACGAGATCTTCAGTTTCTTGACAAGTTCTCGCATGGAATAGCCTTCATTTCTCAGAACAAGAATAGACTGACGAGTTTCAGAAGAAAGTTATTTGTTTCTGGCCATTTTGAGCCTGTAATCAAACCCACAAATGCTGATGCCCCAGATACTCAACTAGTCTAAAGAAGGCCAGTTTTATTGCTTCTTTAATGAGAACAATAGTTTTCAGCTGTGCTAACATAATTGCAAAAGGGTTTTCTAATGATCAATTAGCCTTTTAAAATGATCAACTTGGATTATCTAACACAACGTGACATTGGAACACAGGAGTGATGGTTGCTGATAATGGGCCTCTGTATGCCTATGTAGATATTCCATAAAAAATCAGTCGTTTCCAGCTACAATAGACATTTACAACATTAACAATGTCAACACTGTATTTCTGATCAATTTGATGTTATTTTAATGGACAAAAAATGTGCTTTTCTTTCAAAAACAAGGACATTTCTAAGTGACCCCAAACGTTTGAACGGTAGTGTATATTTGTTTTGCGCTGCTAAAATAGGTCTTTAGTTTTGAACGGTTTGGGCTACAGATGAGCGGTTTTCTGCATTGTAAAGGCCCAACCACGGACACAAAGCCATGCTCCGTTTGTTTCTATGGCAGAGGCTGTGGTACAGCTAAGCCTAATCAAACTTGCCTGTGCTAATGGTTCTCACAGATGAAGTAAAATGAAACAAAAGACTTTGCTCGTGATGCGTACCCCTCAAATGACACATATTTAACAACAGCCTGAGAGCACCAGACTGGAAACAACCATACAGATGTAACAATGTGTTATTCAATATATTATCTGCATGCCACTGGTGCTCCCAAGTCTAAAGTCCATGTACATTCCACAGGCCACGTTTATAAGTGAGTGTTAAAAAAAATACATCTGCGGCACACCTGAGAGTTCCTCAAGGCACACCAGTGTGCTGTGGCACACCAGTTGAAAAACATTGTCCTGGGTTTTCAATCTGAATATCTTTATTCTTTCTTCAATGCATGGTCTCCTCCAATCCATTTTTCCATTACGGTCCGAACTAACTCATACTCTGTGTTCAGTCTGTTCTCAGCAGAGGTTCTGTTCCATCACCTGGTCGACTCTCTCATCACCTCCCCTGGGTTTTAGACGCTGTGTGTGTGTGTGTGTGTGTGTGTGTGTGTGTGTGTGTGTGTGTGTCTCAGTCTCTCTCACTCTCCATTGTGTCTCCGTCCACCTTAGGGATACATTTTCACCCCTAACCATGTGTCTATATGATGTCTCCATCTCTCTCTGTCTCCTATATATGTTGCTCTCCCCAAGGAGCCTATGGTGGTAATGAGAATGTGTAGAAGACCGTTCTTTATCCTCTGCTGTTGTCTCCCTAGATGTGCACAAGCTTTCACAGAGTCTAGAGTAATGTCCTCTGTATGCCCTTACCTCCCCCCAAGGATCCACTCTTACCCCCACTCAGACACCTCATCAAGTGAGAATTGGAGTCTGTCCGAATGTTCTAGCAGTGTGGTGCTCTCTATGGGATACAGGCTAAGTAGAGATGCAGGCTAAGGTCTTAAGTAATGTTCTCTGTCTATATGACCCTATGGCTGGTCTCTCCAGGGATGAGGTCTTACTCCCTGTTAGTCTAGAGGGATAGAGAGTGTGCTCTCTCCATGTCTCTTCTATATTACCCCTCGCTATATGGAATTAGGTTCAATTCACAGAGCAGCACATATTAACTACCCTTGTCTTGATTATACTTGGCTCCGAGCTTAGGTTTTCAGTGTGCAGAACCTAGATCAATTGTGTGTTGACAGCTCTCACCAATCAAGAAGTGCTCGACCTCAAGGGCCGTCGTGTTGATTGGCAGGTCATGTTCCGTAGGGACGGGGCTGAGCCTGGAGCACCATTTACCTGCTGTTCCTGCATCATCCTCCAATCAGCTTTAAGAGCCATTAACAGCCCTCAACACAACACTTCAAACGGCAGTTAACACCGTGTTTCATAACACGGTTAATGAGATGGAGAGCAGGGTCAACGCAGGTCCTCAGTCAGCACCCACTCAGACATCTTGGAAAGGTTGTCCGTCTCTGCGTCATTGTAATGTATCTTCTGTGGACAATCGGTGTTGCATATTTCAAGTGAAGCATGACACAAAGGCTTGCACTGTTCGTACAGTCGGCCTAACCTAACACACACACACACACACACACACACCAAATATACTCTATTATGTCGGTGACAAGGCAAATCCTCTTGTCATCAGTTTTCATGATGAATAACCCATCTCTCTCGTGAAAGGAGCCATCTGAGATGACTGGAGAAGAATGAAGCTGTCCTCGACAAGGACACCAGGAAATAAAACACAATATAACAGGCCACAGAAATAGCAAGGGCACCCTGCCATTCACAACACATGGGCCGGGATGGTGGAACTTGGCACCCGGTATAATCAGTAAAGGAATGGGAGGGATTTCTGGGAGAGTGCTGCTACGTTGTTTGACTGTGGAACGGGCTGGCTAAATCAGATTTAAATCAAATCAAACACTGGGGAAGAGAAACACGTTTGGAAAGTCGCTAAAGGTGTTTCTTTGAAATTGCGCTTACAGCACAGCGTAGGGTTATTTAAATTAGCCTGAAAAGGAGGGATAGAGAGAGAAGAGAGGAGGGGCGAGATAGGAGGAGAAGAGAAGGGAGAGATCTAAAAGAACTGACTCGTCCTCTTACACATTTATTCATATAGAGTCCTGTGCTTGCTGCCCTGTGTGTGTGTGTGTGTGTGTGTGTGTGTTGTACAGTAACATACACAGTCTTCAAAGAATATTAAAAGCAGGCATCCAGATGTATCTGCTTCTCCCCCTCTCTCTCCCCTCCCTCCCTCCCTCCCTCCTCCTCCCCCTCTCTCTCCCCTCCCTCCCTTCTCCTCTCTCCCTCCCCCCCCTCTCTCTCCCCTCCCTCCCTCCCTCCTCCTCTCCCTCTCTGTGATTAAACAGGCTGTGCCACCCGAGGAAAGAGGCGAGGCAAGGTTGCGGTGCTGAGAGGCAGACAGGCGGTAGTGTGTTAGAGCTTCAGACTCATACACAACACAAAACTCAATTAGCCTAATTAGATGGAAATGGAAAGAACAGAGCAAGTGGGAAAGAGAGCGAGACAAAGGAGGAGGGAGGAAAAAGATAAAGGTGTGTGTGTGTGTGTGTGTGTGTGTGTGTGTGTGTGTGTGTGTGTGTGTGTGTGTGTGTGTGTGTGTGTGTGTGTGTGTGTGTGTGTGTGTGTGTCATATTAGCGAGTGCTCCCGGAGACTAGGGCAACTTAAGGAAGCTAATGAACACACAACAGCTGTTTCCATCACTATGGGGGCCAGAGGGAGAGGAAAGGACGAGGAGATGAGGAAGAGAGGAATATTCCTCTTCAACTAGGTCCCTGCTGTATCTAGGAGAACATCTAATTTAGAGGAGTGGAGAGGAATAGAGGCAGACAGAGACTAGGTCAGAACCATGGAGGTTACACTAACTCTAGTGCTTCTGAAAAAAACACGCAGTGTCTGGATATACACAGCCTGATCTAGACACACACACACACACACACAACACTATGCAGATACTACGCAGACACACACTCATGCTGCTATGCCATAAGATAAGCCTCAAATCTAATTTTATTGGACACATACACGTGTTTCGCAGATGTTATTGGTCACATACACGTAATTAGCAGATGTTATTGGTCACATACACGTGTTTCGCAGATGTTATTGCAGGTGTAGCGAAATGCTTGTGCTTCTAGCTCCGACAGTGCAGTAATATCTAACAAGTAATATCTAACAGCTTCACAGCATATACCCAAAATACACACAAATCTAAGTAGGAATGGATTAAGAATATACATATGTCAGAGCAGCATGGGACTAAGATACCGTAGAATAGTATAGAGTGTAGTTTACATTTACATTACATTTTAGTCATTTAGCAGACGCTCTTATCCAGAGCGACTTACAGTAGTGAATGCATACATTTCATACAATTTCATACATTTTTTTTCTGTGCTGGCCCCCCGTGGGAATCGAACCCACAACCCTGGTGTTGCAAACACCATGCTCTACCAACTGAGCTACAGGGAAGGCCACATGAGATGAGTAATGCAAGATACGGAGACATTATTAAAGAGGCTCGTGTCTCATTTCCTTAAAGTGGCCAGTGATTCCTAGTCTCTGTCTATAGGGAGCAGTCTCTGATGTGGTGTCTGAGGGGATAAAGTAATATATGTTGTCATTATGTGCGATAACGAATGAGTCTTGACTAGGGTTGCAAAGGGAGGGTGTATTACTGCTAACGTTCCACATTTACCAGGAAACTACACACATTTTCAAGGATTTTATGTAATCTATCACACGACATCTAGTGGCCCTTTAGGGTACTTCAGATTATCACAGGTGTCTGTAATTATCTCTGACCCCCTGTGTGGCCTTATCACATGTAAAATATATGAAATCATTAAATAATAGAATGACAAAGCTGTAAAACATTATCCTACATATAAACCATCAACTTAGTGAATACCGTTGATGTTTAATATGAGGGTTTCAGCCCGAAATATCCTTTACATATTTTTTTATGTATTGTAATATGCCAATATGTATTTGTTGACAATGTTTTGGCCTCAAACTGGTGGCATTTGTGAAAAAAAGTAAATAGTTGGATGAGTTCATTAATTAGGCTATTTTCACTTGAGCCATATGGTCTATCTCCTAGAAACTCATGGAAAATATGGAGACCGATATAAAAAATGAACACTACTCATAAAACACATTTTTCTAAAAAGTTATTCAAGTTTAATTAAATGACAGAAGATTCCGGTAACTTTGGTAAATTGCCGGTCGTTTTGCAACCCTAGTCTTAACTGCAGAATGAGATGAACTAGTCAGTATGAATGTTCTGATTCATTGTGATGATTGTATGGTGCCTTACTGAACACTTACACAGTTGATTGAAGATGAGTCATAGATAATGGACTAGGACTGAAGTGTACTGTACGACTATGATGCATGAGATTTAATGTATGGCTGTGCTCTGGATGGAGTGCTCTGGAGTGCTTATTGAGCTCTCCACTCGCTTCTCTATAAGATTTGCTTAAGTGCTGCAGAGAGACAAACACAGAGAGCTCTCTATCTCTCTCACCTATATATATTGGTCTCTTTCTCACCTATATATATTGGTCTCTCTCTCTCCTATATATATATATATATATATATATATTGGTCTCTCTCTCTCCAATATATATATTGGTCTCTCTCTCACCTATATATATATATTGGTCTCTCTCTCTCCTATATATATATTGGTCTCTCTCTCTCCTATATATATATTGGTCTCTCTCTCTCTCCTATATATATCGGTCTCTCTCTCCTATATATATTGGTCTCTCTCTCTCCTATATATATTGGTCTCTCTCTCTCCTATATATATTGGTCTCTCTCTCACCTATATATATTGGTCTCTCTCTCTCACCTATATATATTGGTCTCTCTCTCTCTCCTATATATATTGGTCTCTCTCTCTCTCCTATATACATTGGTCTCTCTCTCTCCTATATACATTGGTCTCTCTCTCTCCTATATATATTGGTCTCTCTCTCACCTATATACATTGGTCTCTCTCTCACCTATATACACTGCTCAAAAAAATAAAGGGAACACTTAAACAACACAATGTAACTCCAAGTCAATCACACTTCTGTGAAATCAAACTGTCCACTTAGGAAGCAACACTGATTGACAATAAATGTCACATGCTGTTGTGCAAATGGAATAGACAACAGGTGGAAATTATAGGCAATTAGCAAGACACCCCCAATAAAGGAGTGGTTCTGCAGGTGGGGACCACAGACCACTTCTCAGTTCCTGATGTTTTGGTCACTTTTGAATGCTGGCGGTGCTTTCACTCTAGTGGTAGCATGAGACGGAGTCTACAACCCACACAAGTGGCTCAGGTAGTGCAGCTCATCCAGGATGGCACATCAATGCGAGCTATGGCAAGAAGGTTTGCTGTGTCTGTCAGCGTAGTGTCCAGAGCATGGAGGCGCTACCAGGAGACAGGCCAGTACATCAGGAGATGTGGAGGAGGCCGTAGGAGGGCAACAACCCAGCAGCAGGACCGCTACCTCCACCTTTGTGCAAGGAGGAGCAGGAGAAGCACTGCCAGAGCCCTGCAAAATGACCTCCAGCAGGCCACAAATGTGCATGTGTCTGCTCAAACGGTCAGAAACAGACTCCATGAGGGTGGTATGAGGGCCCGACGTCCACAGGTGGGGGTTGTGCTTATAGCCCAACACCGTGCAGGAGGTTTGGCATTTGCCAGAGAACACCAAGATTGGCAAATTCGCTACTGGCGCCCTGTGCTCTTCACAGATGAAAGCAGGTTCACACTGAGCACGTGACAGACGTGACAGAGTCTGGAGACGCCGTGGAGAACGTTCTGCTGCCTGCAACATCTTCCAGCATGACCGGTTTGGCGGTGGGTCAGTCATGGTGTGGGGTGGCATTTCTTTAGGGGGCCGCACAGCCCTCCATGTGCTCGCCAGAGGTAGCCTGACTGCCATTAGGTACCGAGATGAGATCCTCAGACCCCTTGTGAGACCATATGCTGGTGCGGTTGGCCCTGGGTTCCTCCTAATGCAAGACAATGGTAGACCTCATGTGGCTGGAGTGTGTCAGCAGTTCCTGCAAGAGGAAGGCATTGATGCTATGGACTGGCCCGCCCGTTCCCCAGACCTGAATCCAATTGAGCACATCTGGGACATCATGTCTCGCTCCATCCACCAACGCCACGTTGCACCACAGACTGTCCAGGAGTTGGCGGATGCTTTAGTCCAGGTCTGGGAGGAGATCCCTCAGGAGACCATCCGCCACCTCATCAGGAGCATGCCCAGGCATTGTAGGGAGGTCATACAGGCACGTGGAGGCCACACACACTACTGAGCCTCATTTTGACTTGTTTTAATGACATTACATCAAAGTTGGATCAGCCTGTAGTGTGGTTTTCCACATTAATTTTGAGTGTGACTCCAAATCCAGACCTCCATGCGTTGATAAATTGGATTTCCATTGATTATTTTTGTGTGATTTTGTTGTCAGCACATTCAACTATGTAAAGAAAAAAGTATTTAATAAGATTATTTCTTTCATTCAGATCTAGGATGTGTTGTTTAAGTGTTCCCTTTATTTTTTTCAGCAGTATACATTGGTCTCGCTCTCACCTATATATATATATTGGTCTCTATCTCACTTCATAAATCCATCTATCTACTGTATTTCCTTTCAATTATTTATCGTGCTTCACCAGTTTTCTCCCACTCACATTTGTTTTGCCCCATCTCTCTCTCTCTCTCGCCCTCTCTTTTAGTTGTCCCCCTCTCAAACACGTCATCCATTTTCCTCACTCGCAATAATATATCATAATATATCTCTCCTTCCATTGTAGTTGTGCTTTTGGCTCTCTGTCCTATAGTCCATTAGTCAAAGCATTCTACAGCAACACCAATGCACAGAGAAAACAGAGTGCATCTACATTTGAAATAAAGTGAAAATAACATATACACTGATGCAAGTAAATAAATTAATACAATTATTAAATTCACAAACAAGCCCCAGATGTCAGGCCTGCTTTTTGAGAAAATGATTGCACAATGACAGCACAAAACAGAGGGTTGTTGTTGTACATAGTATGGTTCAGATGGTATTTATATTATGTATTAATTTCATGGTTTCATTTATTTAATAGCTGTTTGGATAGCATGCTAAATTGTCGCTCCAGCTCAAGAGATATCGGAGTGTTCCATTGTCAGATTTAGCCCCAGATGCTCAGTTCACGACAAGCACACACACACACACACACACACACACACACACACTTACACACGCACACAGTCATTATTTGTCTCCACTCTAATCTGTGTATGATTCCTTTGATCTTGTGAGCGATAACGAAATACATTTCATACAGAGACAGAGAGCCTGTCCAATTAGTGGGAACTAAAGCACAAGAGAGAACAGAACATAGACTGTTGGTAATGAAGAGATCTTGGGTTGTGCTCATGTTCATATACACTTGTACATATTAGTTTCACACACTTTCAAATAAGGTGGATAAACACCATGAATAGGCCCAGGCCAAGACCAGGTCTAGGCCAAGACCAGGCCCAGAACCAAGTCCAGAACGAAGACCAGGCCAAGGCCAAGACCAGGCCCAGAACCAATACCGGGCCCAGAACCAATACCAAGACCAGGTCCAGAACCAACACCAAGACCAGGTCCAGCACCAATACCAAGACCAGGTCCAGACCCAATACCAAGACCAGGTCCAGAACCAATAACAAGACCAGGCCCAGCACCAATACCAGGTCCAGACCAGGCACAGGCCAAGACCAGGTCCAGAACCAATACCAGGCCCAGCACCAATACCAATACCAGGTCCAGACCAGGCACAGGCCAAGACCAGGTCCAGAACCAATACCAAGACCAGGCCCAGCACCAATACCAAGACCAGGCCCAGAACCAAGACCAGGCCCAGACCAGGTCCAGAACCAATACCAGGCCCAGCACCAATACCAAGACCAGGTCCAGACCAGGCCCAGACCAGGCCCAGCATCAATACCAAGACCAGGTCGAGAACCAATACCAAGACCAGGTCCAGACCAGGCACAGGCCAAGACCAGGTCCAGAACCAATACGAAGACCAGTTCCAGAACCAATACCAGGTCCAGGTCCTGAACCAAAACCAGGTCCAGATCCAGAACAAGTCCAGGTCCAGAACGAAGACCAGGTCCAGGCCAAGACCAGGTCCAGAACCAATACCAAGACCAGGTCCAGAACCAAGTCCAGGTCCAGAATGAAGACCAGGCCCAGGCCAAGACCAGGCCCAGGCCAGGTCCAGAACGAAAACCAGGCCCAGGCCAAGACCAGGTCCAGAACCAATACCAGGTCCAGAACCAATACCAGGTCCAGGTCCAGAACCAATACCAGGTCAAGGTCAGGCCCAGGCCAGGTTCAGAACATGGTACCAGGTCCAGGTCCAGAACCAAGACCAGGTCCAGGCTAAGACCATGAAAGACCACATACAGTAGAGTAGTAGTCAGTCCAGAGCAGAAAGAGGTACATGGTCCATCCAGTCCGGTCAGTACAGTACAGGCATGTTTACACCAGGCCCAGGCCAAGACCAGGTCCAGAACCAATACCAGGTCCAGGTCCAGAACCAAGACCAGGTCCAGAACCAATACCAGGTCCAGAACCAAGACCAGGTCCAGGCTAAGACCATGAAAGACCACATACAGTAGAGTAGTAGTCAGTCCAGAGCAGAAAGAGGTACATGGTCCATCCAGTCCGGTCAGTACAGTACAGGCATGTTTACACCAATCCTCCTCCTATTTTCAAATACTTACATTTCAAATACTATTTTCAAATACCTGGGTTAAATGCATGGGTGGTGTATTTCAGTTAGTGTATTTGAGTATTTTCAAATACTTTCCAAGTGTATTTCCAAATACATTCCAATATTAAACTACTTGATTTTCCAAATAAAGGTTAACCGAATACTTGTTTAGAAATGTATTGAAGGAAGGCCCTAAAAATTGTCAAAGACTCCAGCTACCCTACTCATAGACTGTTCTCTCTGCTACCGCATGGCAAGCGGTACCGGAGCGCCAAGTCTAGGTCCAAGAGGCTTCTAAACAGCTTCTACCCCCAAGCAAGACTCTGAACATCTAATCAAATGGCTGCCCAGACTATTTGCATTGCCCCCCACCCCCTCCCTCTTTTACACCACTGCTACTCTCTGTTGTTATCATCTATGCATAGTCACTTTAATAACTCTACCTACATGTACATATTACCTCAACTGGTGACCCCACACATTGACTGTGTACCGGTACCCCCCTGTATATAGTCTCACTATTGTTATTTCACTGCTGCTCTTTAATTACTTGTTACTTTTATTTCTTATTCTTCTTTTTTTAAACTGCATTGTTGGTTAGGGGCTAGTAAGTAAGCATTTCACTGTAAGGTACAACACCTGTTGTATTCGGCGCATGTGACTAATACAATTTGATTTGATTTGAGTGGTGTCACTGGCCATTCACTCACCTTTTCATACACCATTAGCACCCCCACCCCATCCTTCCCTTATTTCTCATTCCATCCCACCTATGGCCTACACACACACACACACACACACACACACACACACACACACACACACACACGGTACATGAGTTTGTGAGCACAGCCGTGTTTGTGTGCATGCGTGAGTATTTTTAGCTCCCAGCTCTTTTTTTAAAACACTGTTTTTGTAAGGAAGCACTAGCCCCTCTCCCGATGGTGAAAATGGAGTGGGTAATTGAAATTGTCATGTGGCTGAGATGCTATCTTTACAGCTTTGATAAATCCAGGACATCTCATTGATACATGTTTACAATCACGCTTCTCCACAACACATCTTTATTCATTATCTAGAAAGCCTTTGACTACGGGAACTAGAAACAGTAGGATTTGAGAAAAGCAGTGCCTTCAGAAAGTATCCTTGATTTATTCCACATTGTTGTGTTACAGCCTGAAATCATGGATTTCTCATCCATCTAGACACAATACCCCATAATGACAAAGTGAAAACATATTTTTTTAAAGTTTTGAAATGTATTGAAAATGAAAAACAGAAATATCTAATTGACACAAGTATTCACACCTCTGAGTCAATACATGTTAGAATCACCTTTGGCAGCTATTACAGCTGTGAGTCATTCTGGGTAAGTCTCTAAGAACTTTCCACACCTGGATTATATAATATTTGCACATTATTCTTTTTAAAATTCTTCAAGCTCTGTCAAGTTGGTTGTTGATCATTGCTAGACAGCCATTTTCAAGTATTGCCATAGATTCTAAAGATGATTTAAGTCAAAACTGTAAC